>NC_137455.1:138882718-139062718 GCF_964235325.1 Thermobia domestica | reverse complement strand
TTATTTCTGTACTTTTTGTAGTTTAAGATCCCACTGTTATGTTTCGTAGCGAGGTGATCATAATATGGACAGGGAGGAACGTAAGAACTCTGAGTAAACCTATGTATACTGTGTTTATCCACTACAAACCCACTTCGCGAGAGCTGGGATCGAACAAGAAACTTCACACCCAGAGGTGAGAACTCTATCACTGAGCTTATTCCTTTCTATCCATGTTTGCTTATTCGTATTAACACCTCAGGGGCGGATCCAGGACGGACTTCTGAGGGGGCGATGGGTTGTAATACTGGTACTTAGAGCTATTTTTAAGAGCGTCGAACTCGGGGATGGGTTTTATTTATATATAAAATAAAAAAAGTTTCCTCTCCTGGGGAGGGAGATCGCCCCGATCACCCCCCCCCCTGGATCCGCCCCTGGAACACCTAGATTTTCATTTCTTATGACAACAAACCACATTATTTTCTTCTTACTAAAGACTGTGTCCATAATTCGATAAGAATACTAATTTATATACAAGCCCAGAAAAATAACCATTATTGCTACAATCATTTCTTTTAAGTGATTGTCCTTTGTCAATTCATACGATTTAGCTGTAATGTATTAATTTGTGTGAAAGGATGATTGTAATATGCAGAGTGTATACAACAGAAGTAACAATTTATTCGAGACACAAATCTTGGATAAACTAAAGCTCACTGGTGCCATTTCGATATATCAAGGTTCATGAATACATTGCTAATCCAGTATTTAATCACATTGACTATTTTGATAGCCTGTTTGAGTTAACTGTTCTATTACATAAAGTATTTCTGGTAAAAGTGACTCACATCTCAACATCCACAGAAAACTCATTTTGTTATGAAATCAAGGGTGAAATACAAGGGTGATATAGGGTTTTGGTTTGGATATTTTGTTTTTGACAGAGATAGAATATCGTATCAATCTCTGAAACTAGGGTGATGAGAAGCTCAAAATATGAATTCCTCATTGAAAATATCTGAACTCATGTTTCAACACTTTCAAAAATCCCGGTCTTAAAGTGGTAAATAGGTATTTTTTATTTCCGGTTCTTTTTTCACAAACTGTCCAATGTGAGGATTTCTCAAGTTGCAGGTATGAACTACAATACATAAACTCTTAATTAAAATAAATAAATATGCTTTCACTGTTTTCAAAACTTTCGCTCACAGAAAGGAAAACGTAAGTAATTTCTGTAATATCCCTTTTCGATTCTTTATTCAGAAAATGTTCAATGTGAAAATTAACTTAAGTTACAGATGTAAATACTGTATATTAAATTTGAATTAAGAATGGGTTAATACTTGTAGCAACACTTTCTACTCCTAAATGTGGGGAAGTTTTTTTTATTTTTTTTTTATTTTTTTTTACAATATTTAAATTTCAGACTTCATACCTATTGGACCTTATTTTTGCACTCGGAGAGTAGGCAACTCTGGTAGTATTTCAAATAATGTAGACAGATTAACATTTAACAATCATTTCCAACTGCATGTAAATCCATATCGGGATTTGGACCAAGATCTGGAATTTAAGATCACATTTATATATGTATAGCATCTACAAGAACTGTTTTTCGCTCTATGATTATTAAGACTTGATGCTTTAGTACCTTAAATTATCTCCTGAAATATAGCGTTTTTTTCTGTATAGTTTCTTATTCTATTTGTCCGTTTTTACTGTTCCATCTTTCTCCAACACAACATTTCAAAGCTCACTAAATATTTCTTCCCTAATTTCCCTAATGTTCAAGTCTCTAAACAGTACAATGAAATGCTACATGTATAATACCTGACTAACTTCTTCTTTAGTTCTTTATTAAGCTTGCTAGTTTTAGGAGTAATTTTCTCTTGTTAAATACCTCTTTCACTACGGCAATTCTTGATTTGATCTCTTTGGTGCAGTAAGTGGCTTTTTATCAAATTTTCTGTATACTCACAAAAATGCAAATTGTCACTCGAACTTTCACACGCTTTATATTTTTCTCTCAAATAACAAAAAAGTTAACACTTAAAATAACGTAAGTAAATTTTAATAGTACTTACCGATATTCCTTTTTGGCAGTGCAAATGCCAGGATAGTACCCAGCAGTAGAAGAACCTGTCGCATCCTGCCATCCAATGATGTTCGACTTCTTACTGTTGAACATCACATGCCTCCGCACTGCAAAAGAGGAAAACAAATATCTCTGCTTAGTTTCTCTTCCTTGCTCACGTCTTATCAATTCAAGTTTGTTAATTGCCTGACCTTCATCATCTTGAAAACTAAACATACGCACTATGTATCATCACATATGGAGTTGATTTGCAGAATGGGGGCATTGAGATTGGACAGTGTTCTGGTTGTTCACCCACATACTCACACACTCACATACATATTAAAACACACGTGACTCCTTTCTTTACTTGTTGCTTCTGCATGCATGAATGCATGATGCAATGCAATTAGTTGTGCAATCTGCCAGAGTCCTACTAGTCTGCTAATTCATCTTTAAGAAGAGTAACAAGGTCAGTTATGATTGAGTGTTGTTGATGTTTACTAATATCATTTATTATAGATATATATATAAACTAAGTTCCCAAGTTACAGTGGTCTATCTGCAATTCAATTGCTTGATGTAGGTCACCACAATATTACTTTTATGGACAATATTTCTGCTTTTTTTTAAATCGGAGTTCTCTCCTTTTAATTGAAGGGTCTCGTTAATTACTTGAAGACGCTAGGTTAACACCGAAACAAAGTGGGACCTTGCTATTATTTCCATTCCACTATTCGGAAACAAACCTCGGACCTTGCTGCTCAAAGCCATCCAAGCTAACGATATGATACACGAAAAAACCGGTACAATCTTTGAGGTTAAAGATTCAATACAATAACTCTGTCATGAGCTCATTCCAGAGACTAATATTAACTATATTATTTAAGTCCAGGTCAACAAAAACTGGAATCTACTTAGGAAATAATAAAATTACTTTCCTGATAACTATAAAGTTAACCAAGAAATTTCAGTCGCATTTTCACCCACCACCGTCGAACATCGGTATGTCACCTAAGACGTACCTGGAAGATCAAAAATAGCTCCATCAGCATTGTCGACCTTCTACCAACGTTCTGGAGGGCCATGGATTCCATCGCGGCAGAACTTGGTGGACCGTGAAACGAAGAAAGTATCAATCAAGTACATTTTGCACCTCTACTAGGGATTTCAACTGGCGTCCTCTAACGTGATTGTCCGAGGAATGGAACAGGTTTTTAAGTTTTTCTTGAACATGGTTCAACTGCTGAAAGTACATAGTTGAATTGATGCTCTGACCAGCTGTTAGCAGTTCCCAATGCACAATACCGCGAACAGTCCACCAAACAAACAGGAGGAATTTTTTCTGGTGCAGTGGAGGTTTCGGCTGTTTTGGAACCGGTTCTCATCACATGTCAACACCCTGTCCAGAAATGACTCCTTCCGCAGACGAGACTGAAAGAAACATAGGTGTCTGATCGCGTTGATTTCTAGCCCGGAGTCAAATCATGTGAGACCCATTGACCCAACTTGTAGTGCTTTCCAAGTTGATGGAGGTGCTGCCGAATACCGTCTTCACGCACACTCAATTGTAGTCTCATTTCCTCACATGTTTGATCACTAGTCACCTCAATTGTTACCTGAAGATTTTTATTTTGTACATGTGTTGGTCTTCCGGTATGTGGTGCGTCTTCGAGTGTTTCGTCATCGTCCTTAAACTTGTTAAACCACTGCACTGTCCGCGTAGTCACAACACACTCACCAAAGGCCTGGCATATCTTCCACCCTGCTGCAGCAGCGTTTGACCTCAATTTGAACTCATACATCATACAAACCCTTATGACGCTCTGTGGAGGTCCCATGTTCACTCTTTCCTTATGCAAGTTCACGGTGCAATTGAACTGCCAGAACCAGGTAGCATGTTTTATATACCCAACTGACCTTCGCCTTATCTCCATTCGCATTCAACTCATGGTGTGAGGGCCAATTGAACACAGACCATAAAAAGCGACAGAACTTTCTTGGTTACTTTTATAGTGTTGGTAACGAGACGATATTTTTTTCTTTTTTGTCTAATTTGGAGATGAGAACTACTGTTGCAAGTTCACGGAGTAACTGAACTGCCACAACCAGGTAGTATTTTGGATACACCTACACCAACAACTGACCTTCGCCTTATCTCCATTCGCATTCAACTCATAGTGTGAGAGTCAATTGAATACAGACCACAAAAAGCGACAGAACTTTCTTGATTACCATTATAGTATTGGTAACGAGACGATATATATATATATATATATATATATATATATATATATATATATATATATATATATATATATATATATATATATATATATATTGTCTAATTTGGAGATGAGAACTACATTTTTAAATTAGAGACGAAACAAGAACTATAACAATTATCGTCTTGTATTTGAGAAGAAAAATAATTATTCTAGAATTGAAACGAAATGAGACGAGACTACTTCAAAATTTTCCTTCGTATCGATCTTTGCCTTGTTTCTGATATTATCTCATCTCTAGATAAATTTACCTTTCACAAAATAAAATGTCTTTAATTGAAATACTGTTGCAAGTATCCCGTAGCATATCTATAACTAAGAGCAAGATTAAAGTGAACACTTCTACGTTTAGGTAAGACTTGTAATGTAAACTCTAAGTTCAGAACAAACTTGTTGGGGAAAACATACAAGGTTTAGAGAAAGTTCATCGAAATAATTTTAAGTTTTGACGCAAACATTTCCTGTATCGTGTATGCGTGTATTTATAAATCTAGAAGAATCTTAGAATATCAAGTAGTAAAATAAAATATTGTTGAGATAACTTGTAAGTTGAGATCACGTTTCACTGCAGCTATAAACTAAGTATTTGACATTTTTAATGTAGGACCTACATTGTGTGACAACAAAATTCTATAACATTATTAGCATTTATGTTTTTTAAAAAAATGTCCAAAAATGAGAAATATTATGCACCAATTAATAGACCTTACTGAGATAAAATAAATTAATATACGTGTATAAAAAAATCTCCGTGGTTTTAGAAAAAATGGAGAAAAAACTCATATCTTCGTAAGATTAAAAATATTGAAAGGTTGCACGTGTCTTCACACCACGCTGGATATGAACATGTGTTTCTACTCCACATGCTTGAAGTAAACAAACACACTACAGAACATTCTAACTAGGTACAGACAAGCAACGAAGATGACCTCGTCCATCATCGCCCACATTCGACAAGTGACATAGAGTAAAGCTGTCAGCAACATTTTGGTACAAAAAAGGAGAGCACACCTTAGGAAGTATCAATCTCGCACGGTTAATCAAACTACCAACTCTCTAAGGTTCCTGGCCATTGAGAGTCACCTTTCCTAGATGTGCTAAGACGCCAGGATATTGAGCTCATTTTTATCTCTAAGACGCCCGGTCATTAATTCACTTATCCAACACGCCCAAAGACGCCTGGTCATTGGTTTCCTTTAATTTAACCAAACAAAGTACAAATAATTAGAGAAACTTTACATGTTGTAACATAGTGTATTCAAGACTTTTATAGTAAAATGTGATGAGGAAATCCAATCTCTTGTGTACCGTATTTTTCTCTACCCTATGGACAAAGGAAACGTTACAGTAGGAATATGTATGAGAAGCATATCACTCATTGATATGAAACTGATAGTGAAATAAACCCGCATTAGCTTGTTCATTAGGACGCCAGGAAGACCACATTACATAATACTCTTAATGAACAATAATCAACTCCCACTTCTTAATTTCTGTTTCACTCAAATATTATCCAAAGTTGAGACATATCGGTCGATAAGTCACATCAAGCTGAACAAAATGAATTACCATGCGTAGTTTTCACAGAAACGAATTTTGTGACATTAAAAACTATGTCTTTTGTTACAAATTCTGTTTTTTATTTTGCTGGAGCATATTTTTATTTATTTTGTACTGTATTTGTAACAAAAGCAACTGTTGACTACCAGATTGTATCTGTTGGTATTTGTTTTCACCTACGAGGGCGATTCAGAAAGTGATGCCACCAATTTGATACTTTTATTTGTGTTTGACAGATAGCATCGATGCAGGGATCAGTGGAAAGCTTTCAATGTTAGTTACAAATAGTCGCATTATATTTCAACCTCGTCCCATTACGGGCAACACACTTGCGCCAAAACGAAGCAAGATTTTTCATGCCGTCTGCGAAGAATTGTGGTGGATGCTGGCAACACTATTCCCAAACTGCTGCTTCGACCTCCGCGTCACAACTATAGCGTTGGCTCTTAAGAGAATGCTTAAGTTTGGAGAACAGTCAAAAGTTGCAGGGCGCAAGATCCGGACTATAAACAGAATCAGGCAAAATGTCAACACCTTGCCAGCAGATGGACAACTTTGAATTTTTGGCGGAGGAAAGGACGTGTGGAGATACTTCATCGACTGATGATTCATTTTTTCCGAGTCGTAATGGTGTATCCAAGACTCGTCGCTGGCGATGAGTGTTCCTGGGCGCACAACCTTCCGCAGTCAGAAATTCAATGTCAGGCGATACAAATGACATTCTATAACACAAACATAAGTATACCGCATTTATGTTTAACATATCAGAATGTTTGCAGTACTATTGGCTAAATAATGATCTTGGAAGCATTATTTTCTGAATCACCCTTGTAACACTGGCGAAAATGGCATATAGTAACACACATACTATATGTAAACTAAAATAAGAACAGTAATATATAAGTTTAGTATAAGAACTTGTCACAGCTTTTATCTTTGTGTCAAACAATTAGGAACTAGCAAAGATGAAATAATGCGTAGATTACCTTCAAAGTGATCCATTCATACGGAAGTAATTACATCTATTAAAAAGGTGAATTATCCGCAAATATGAATTTCCTTTTAGTCTCATTCGGAAGTTCCTGGCATGAGGGTGAGAAAACATGATGTATTTATCATCTCATCTTTCTTTATAGACTTCCAAAACTATGCTATACATAAATATAGGAAGTCATAGAAAGATTCTATCTGTTGACCTGAATCAAAGCAAACGATTTTATAATATGTATTCATTGTTCCAAGAACGGATCTAATCTCTGACCTTGTACCCCTATTGAATATGCCGTATTATCACTTGTTAAGGTGTTTTCAAATGTTGCAAAATACAGTATATAGGATATTCATAAAATACATTATTACTATTATTTCTAAAAGAGTTGAAGTTTGCATATAACACCAAGGCACTGAGCATTCAACTATTCTAAGAGGCTGATGTTTTTATCAAAGTTTATTTCACCATTGGTAACGTCAGACGGATGGGAGAGTAAATTGAATCGGTGCGTGGAAAAACAGTACTAATCCAAAAAAAAAAAAAACCGCATTTTGAGATATTTGCAAAAATAACTTTTGTTTGCAAATGTCATAAATATAGTCCATATTATAATAATGGAAACTTTTTAGAACTGTTATCCTACCCCATAAGAATGCCCATATTTATTCAATTGCTTTTCTACATGCGCCAAAAATTAAAAATAAAATATTAATTATTGCGGGGCATGTACTGTTTTCATATTCAAGTTCACTTAATGAACTTTTCACTGTTAATATTAAACCTACAATATAGAAACAATATTTTATAAAAATAAATTAAACATCCTTGATATTAAACAAAGCAAAAGAAACAGTATTTAGTAAACAACTCAATTTCGGGGCACTCAAACAGTTGAAAAATTTGAAACATTCAGTAAACACAAAATCTTCATCTTCCTCGGTGGTTTTCCAAGTAGATATTCCATTGTAAAATGGTAATACTTCGTTAGGCATAGTGGAGGATCTAGCCATTTGCTGAGGTTCTAGCCCCTCAGTTTTCTGACTGAGTAACAAAAAATATAAGCTAATATTTATATATTTTTGAAAGTTTATAGTAAACATGATATATCTATCATAGTCTGGGCTCTGACTGCCACCCTCCCAGATTTTACCTTCTAGATCCGTTTTTGGTTACGTACATACTTCAACTTCTCTCAACAACTCACTGGTTGTATCACTCATTGTTCATAACTTTCAAACCATCAATGTAATAACTACCTCATTCACAAAAGAAATGATAACGGATTGCGCAAGTGACGAAATAAGCGTCACCAAATACAAAGGTTTAGTTTTCAACCAAAAGCGTTGCGCTCCTAGCGCCATCTGAAAGTTGGATTATACGTGAGAGGAATATTAGTACTAGTCCAGGACAGATACTGCTTTTCCACTCATTCAGCATCATGGCTATTTTTCTATAGTTGCTATAACGTGCGAGGGCTTGCAAATTGTACTGTTTTTCATTACAACGTGTAGTTCTACGTTTTCAATGTTAATTTTTGCAGTTATCTCAAAATGGCTGATTTTGGACTAGTACTGTTTTCCACTCACTGATTCAATTCAAGTATTTTAAACAACAAAAGGGCAAATGAATCAATTGAAAGAACTTAAACAAAAGAAATATTGTGGTACAAATTTGGGATCGCTCGATGAGGTCTAAAAACAATGTCAGATCAAAGTCAGATCAGGTCAAAGTCAAAACTGGTAACACGTTATGTTGTTTCCTAAGGTGGTTTCAATTGATATATTGTTCGAAAATATGAACTGTTTCGTAATTATAGAGACAAATGTGGACTTCATGTGTGCCATGTGGAGAAGATTATTAATTCCAAAATTAAATTCTATTACTAAAAATTATTTCTTCACAAGACAGCGTAAATAGATTTTAATTTAACAAAGTGTTTGAATCGTGATGCAAAATAACTGTAAAAGAGGTCTAGTCTAGGTACCACCTACTATGATATGAAATACATACTAATTGTGATAAGGAAAGAAATTCTTAATGCCAATAAAACTACAAGAGCTACTATAGCCTTCAGGTTTGTTCCTAAACCGGAGTAACAGTAGTACTACTCGTTTCTTCGAATTGTAACCTTCCCGTTTGTTCTTGAACCTCAGTAACAGTTGTAGTATTCGCACTTTTGAATTATAGTCTTCTCAGTTGTTCTTCAACCTCAGTTGTTCAGTATTTGTTCCTTTGAATTTAATGTCAGTTTCCAAGACTACATGAATACAAGAACTCAACTTTTACTTTAGAATCCAAACCACATTCATACTTATTGATATAGAGCAAGAGTCTTCTAGAAAAAAAAAATGCGAAAATGCTAACCAGAATTACAGGAAGGAATTTGTAGCCAAAGTTTTTAGTTTGTATTGCACAAATGATATAATCAAAGTATAATATATCAGGAATTGAGGAAGCGTTCTTAAATATGAAGTTGTATGTTTTCTTCTGAAATCATTACCAAAAGCATTAACCATGTTTGGAGAAAGGGGACACATGAAAGCACATGGAAATAACTTCGAGTTGATGAAAATCATGGGTTTCCAATCAACAATGCATTATCATGTCAATCTGTCAAAATAGTAGAATGAGGTTGCAAAGTTATTAGTACTAGAATGGGATGGAAATTCTTTAATTTTGAATGAAATATATTGAATACTGTAGCTTCTTTTAATAAACACTTTAAAAAAAATAGACATACTTCAAAAATGCTTTAACTCTATTTTGTTTGAACATAGACCAATTCAAATGTCGGCCAGGCGATTCTTAGTCGTATCACAGTTATTTCTGATTTTTTAATATAACCATTCATTCTTAACAGATGTAGCTTTCCTCTAATAGATAGTTCGCTTTTCGGATTAACTGCTGGCTTGCTATTTGGTAATTGCGAATATAATAAGTTTTAGCAATTTTATTCCTCATTTCTGTGTGCGATAACACTGAACATTTAAACCATGGGATGATGATATCAAATAGATTAAGAGAAACCCGGAAACTCGGAAAATGTCTAAACGAGCACCAAACGGTCATAGCTCCGTATACAAAAGGACGAATCCCCAAATTCACGAACAGTCATAACTTCTGCATCCGTAACCTCATATGCGAGAAAGATCATAACCCGCAAAGTTAAAAAGAGAAAAGAAAACTCTGAGCAACGGCCATGGGAGTTTATGATCGTTCGTGCATTTGGAAAATTTATCCGCATGTGTGGCGTTTTGTGATCGTTCCTGTTTGCAATTTTGCAATTTATTAGTGTGAGAGTTATAACCAATTCCCCTTCAAACTATTCATATATCAAAGTAAACTTTTACCCGCGTGCGGCATGCACAATAAATCTGGTTGATCGCGCACCTGTTTCCAGGTGGCTATTCAGTATATTTGACGTACGCGCCTTAGGCACAGGAATTCTAAATTTGACTCTACATTGGAACTGGTCTGGCTCAGATCCCACGTTAGGTGGTATCCTCATGTTATCGTTAAAGCGGTACCGCTTTTAGTTTTTCTGTGTTAAGGGCCAAAGTTTAAAACGAAAGGTTATGATGATGGTTCTACAGCACTAAACCTGTACCCCATCCAGGAACCAAGCTGTAGACTACACTAACTAACTAACTAACTATATGGCCTATGGAACCCGCGTTCACAAAAGCTCTCCACTGACTTCTATCCTTAGCTAACTACATCCAGTTTCTACTTTGTATTCCTATCTCTGCGAGATACATCTAAATATTGTCCTCCCATCTGCGCCTAGGTCTTCCTAATGGTCGTTTTCCGATAGGTCTTCCAGTCAAGACTTTGAAAGCGTTTCTACTTTCTTCCATTCTAGCTACATGACCTGCCCACCTAAGCCTCCTAGACTTGACGACCCTAACAATGTTGGGTAAACAGTATAAATTGTGTAGTTCCTCGTTGTGAAGTTTCCGCCATCCCCCATTCCCGTTCCTCTTGGGTCCGAATATTCGTCTCAGGATTTTGTTCTCAAATACTTTCAGTCTATGTTCCTCCCTCAGTGTAAGCGACCATTTTTCGCATCCATATAGAACAGCGGGCATGATTATCGATTTATATATTTTAAGTTTGAAATTCCTCGACAGAATTCGCGACGACAAGAGAATTTGAACCGAATAGTAACACGAATTCCCTGCTTTCAGTCTACATTTAATTTCTTCGTGGATATGATTTTCCTTTCTCAACATTGATCCTAGATATTTGAAACTATCCACTTTATCAAAACTATTATTTAATATTTTAACGCATCTATAATTTGCTGTATTACGGTCCCGACGCACTTCCATGTATTTAGTCTTCTCTGCATTTACTTCTAAACCTATGTCCCTGCAAACGTTTAATAAGATCTCTGCATTTCTTTCTATTGTTCTCCTATCATCCCCTATTAAATTTACATCATCTGTAGACTACACACACACACACAAAATATGCTCTCAAACCATTCAGTCGAACACGAACTTCACGGACCCTAACGACAGCAAATTGAGATTAGTTTCCGAATGTTTGTGTTTCCGTCCTTACAACACCAAGGTTATGAAGGATAGAATGTTCTCGAATAATGGCCTCGAATCCGGTGCAGTTGATGGATACGACAAACCATCATGCAAGATCAACCCTTGGGGCACAACGTTTGTCCGGATCATTCGGAACTGGATCACCTTTATCACATACAGTGACTCGAATTGACCCAGCACTAGCTGAAATATTAAATCTACAGCAGAATTTTATTAGATTAATGATGTTTACCTATTGAGGGCTCGAATATTTAAATGGTTAGTTCCCGGTGGGATATTTCTTAGATAAAAATATCGTATCTTGACTATTTAAAATATAATTTTACGTTTAATCGTCTTGCAATTGTTTTGAATATACTCTATATTTATATTATACACGAATGCAACAATTTTTCTAGGTTGTCTCGATTAAATTTTGGTCACGAAAACAATAGCTTTAGTTTTCTATAATTCTCTCACGTTTATATTCTGATAGACCTTGTAGTAATCTTTCAGTGCAATGGTTTTACACACAGACTCGCACTACAAGAGAGGAAGCAAATTATTGAATTACTGAGAAGGAAAAAGGAGAGAGAGTAGGGAATCATATTCTTTTTATAGAATTATGTTAGGAGCCACATATAAATGCTCTTCATATATCTATATAATGATGTTTCATCTTCGAGACATACTGGGGCTATCCGGGTCACGTATCTATTCGGGTTATGCCGAGTCACGGGTCGGTCTGTGTCATACCGAATCACTCCTAGTCACGAGTCTACTATCTAGAGTACCGGATCTGAGTGGTTCCGGGTCACGAACCTCATGACTCGTTCGATTAGAGGTTCCAGCACTATCCTCCAAAAGAATCGAGTTACAGAATCACGACATTGATTCCAGTTGAATTTACAATAGATTAATATATAATAATGTAATTAATGTGGATATTATACCACGACCAATACCTTCATTAAAGAATGTAAAGAAACAAACACGAGAAAACACGGTAAAATAAAAAAAAGTCAATAGAGAAGCAAAGCAACACAGTAAATTTTTATATTATATTCATTCGACGAACAACATACGAGAAAGAGAAACAAATGTATATACATATACAGCATATACTTGTCTTCCACGTTTTAAAATTCAACACGTGCACACACACGCTAAATTTCTATTATGAAGCTGAGATGTATAGCTGTGACGTCACAATTTAAACATCAGATCTCTAATTTAGGACATCTGCTTTCCACCAAAATGGTAATCATTGTTCCACTCGTCACTCTCAACAGCGTGGTTGGATACAGAGCGAGTTCTTGTATTGACTACGAAACAAAAACCCAGAAACAGTAGGGTTGGGGAGGATAGGAGAGTATTTTATTTATGTATTAAAAAACAGCGGATTGATAATAAAGAGATGCTAACTAAGCCTGTCTCAAATGAATTTTAAAAATAGATACATTCATATCCTTTGTTCAGTTAATATCATTGGGACAATGGCAAGTAAATAAATGAACAAAATATAGTTTCAAGGATGATCAAAGTTAACGATAGTTAATTTTTGAACGTACACAGGGTTAGAATTTTTTTATTCGGTTTATTCCACAAATTCGATTAAGTTGTATATTTAGAGCGTTGACTTATTTACCTCATACTTCTTTATACCATATGTAACTAGAGGCGGGTGTCCGGGGGCAGACCACCCCAACATCTTTTCACCTCAATTGCTTGAAAACGCTCACCTTTGAATCTAGTTTCCCTCCTTGCATTATGTTATACTCGTGATGGAGTTCAAACTAAGCAAGAGAAAAATATATCGCAGTCTTCACGTTTTCGAGATATGCGAATGCTCACAATAATTTGCGCATTCTGCACAGTTCTGCGCAGGTGCAGACAATTCGTTTTAATTTCGTTTTAAAGCTATCATGTATCTACTATGGCTTGCAAAGTTTGCTTGATCTCGATGTATTCGTTCTCTAGATATCACGACAAATGTTATCTTTAACGAATCCGACTTTATCTCGTAAACTAGAACTTTTTCGACAAATTCCTGCTAATTACATTAGTTTTGCAAGGTGTCCTATAAGTCTACCAAGTTTCATCAAAATCGGTTGTTGTAGCCCAGACATCTTATGGATGTGTCACACACAGGCCCTTTCGCCGGAAGTAGCTCTTACCATTATGTTCGCCTGATCCGCTCATGTGTATTATATACACGTATGTATTGACCTTGAATTGTATCGACGTGTGTTGAGTCGTAACCCTCGAGAATAGAGAAGGCCTCACTGCTCTGACGTCATTCACCGCCCACGTCATCAACTGGAGGCAATTCATTTGTCCGCAAGTGGATGATGGAATGCAGTCCTGACAGTGTAAGTATATTTAATTTCAAGTTGTTTACCATTGTTTTTTCATAAATTCTAGTGACACACATTAAGAAGAACATATATTTTTATATATGTACGTATATTGAGTGTAGAAATAATTTGAAGTGATGAAAAATGTACTTTTAATGAGTTGCCAGTTTGAACGTATCCGAAGAAACGTTGTTTGTATATTTGTTTTAAAAGATATTCGTAATTTATGTTAAACTTATTTATTTTACCGGGTATTACAAAAATGTACATCATTGAAATTATGAAGTGAAGAAATTTAAACTGCACATAATGCAACTGTAAGGAAATTAAATCGTAATAGTTGCTTTGGCATAAATGGCAGATCTGCATTTTCGTCCAGATTGAGAATCTGTCAGGATAACAGAATAATCATACTGGTAAATACATACCGTTTCCTTTCTTTCTTTTTTTTTTTAAAAAAGAAAATCTGGTAGTACTAGAACAAAAAATGTCAATTGCATTACCTACTTGTACCCCCTCCTTTTACAGATATATTCAGTGCAAGGCTATATGAATTTTTATCGCCTTCGAGTTCGTGTTCCGGAAGCGTGCCGGAGATCGGCAAAGTTAGCAAACTTTACAGGAGAAACGTATTAATTTGAGAAGTTTTCATATAGATGCTATGAACAACAATGTTTTATTAGTGGAATTGCTTGTGTGTGGTGCATTGGTCCGTAAGTGTTCAGCATGTAGTGAGGCTTGTAGTTCTGATATAGCAAGCAATTGGGATATAGTATACATGAAGCTGCATCAGTTCCCGAAGGAGCAGGACGCTCATACTTTTAGGGATTATTCATTGAGTATGTACGAACTTACAAAGGGAGTAACAAAGCGACTTTTATTCACTTATCGGCTGATACGAAAATAAAAATGCACGTACCTGTATTTTATATCTGCATGTGTAGTGCCCTTGTACTTTATCTATGACTATGTGTGTGTGTGGGGGGGGGGAATTTAACGCATATCGCATGTCTTGTGAACATGAATACTTCTTACTATTGCACTACGTAGAAAATATATGGTATTTCATGTAGAAGTGGTAATAGAACACAGAAGAAACGCAGATCAGGGGGTTCTCATGTATACTATTACCGTTTCTGTTCACATTAGGTTAGTATAAGTTACTTTATGTTAGATTATATGGTCCATGTTCCGTTAAGGGAATCCAAAACTACACTGGACCCCTTAAGCTAAGCTAAGCTAACCTGACCTAATATAACGTTATATTATGTAATCAAACGAAAATCAATAGAAAGAAGTGGTGTCAAAGACACTGGACCCCCTTAACGGAACATTGATCGTTCAGGTTAGTTTAAGTTAGTTCAGTTTAGTTTAGGGTAGATTTGGTTAGGTTATGCTATGTTTAAGTGTTTGCATCTTCCATTTCTCCCATAAATTTTGTATTTTTTACGTGCTTCTGGACCCCATCTGCTAAACATTTACGTAAGTTTCTACTGAAGCAACATAGATGGCATTACTTTAGCAGACGGCTCTACCAAATATATTTTGTCGATTTATTCATTAGATTTGGGGCATTAGTGTTACAAAACGCTCTACAAAACATAGTTGAGGGAGCGAAGGGGATTAGAAGCCCCGCAGGGCACGTTGTTTTCTACCTTTGAAGTTACTCACAATTGGCATTGCAACCATTGCAGACGGCCATTTCCCAAAGCTTCACATACACTTACTGCCATCTCCTTACTTCCTTGTATTCAGCCGCCTTCCGCCTTGTAGCTAATCCTTGTAGTATTTAGGTAGTATTATCGGGCTTCGTTTCCTACTTAACACTTTCTCATATTCATTTTTTTAATATTACATTTCCAGAGTAACATTGATTGAATGTGTTCTGATCTTGAACTGGAAATTAAGAAATAAACTATAATTGCTAATAATTTGTAAACGTACTCGTTTGTTTATTTACTGCTTTTAGTATTTAAGTACTATGGTTGGCTGGTTTAAACCAAAAAACTAAAAATATTCGTAAAAGTGTAAGTGTTCGTAAAATCTTGATGAACACACATTTGTGGGTTGTCACGTTTCACTCCCGTATATTATTCGTATGATATTCAGACCTAAATTCGCCATTCATTACTCAAAGAGATTATACTACAAGAGCAACTTTTTTTTTTTTTAAATAAAAGTTTACAAGTGATTCTTTACTGATTTTTTTAGTTTGTTATTATTGTTAAGCAATTGAAATCAAAGGAAAATTCTGAAAATTGTTTCGTCTTAATAATGTTCACTATTGATAAAATTCATCGAAATGCCGTACTTTTTTTTTGGGGGGGGGGCGGATACAAACCCCACGAGAGGCATTTATTGAAATCAGATCTTTGGTGTCTATTTGTGTGTAAATGGGTCAGAGCTAAAGTGGACTCAAGTAATTCGTATCTTTATTCACTTTTCTTACTGATATGCAAATTAAGTTTTTGTATTTCTTTAACTTGGACTAAATTAGTTCTTCTGTACTTTGCAGTACTTTGAAATTGTCCATATATAATTCTGTATAATTGTTTAACTTTGTGCAATTGTTTATCTTTTTGTCCTGAAATGACTTGACAATATATTAACAAATATGTAAAAATCAGTACAAATATGTAAAGATCAGTATTTTTATCAGGAGTCCGTGAGTGAGACGGCAGACGTATCGAATCTCTGGCCAACTAGTCCCGGTTTCAAGTTC
This sequence comes from Thermobia domestica, assembly GCF_964235325.1. Classification (NCBI taxonomy): domain Eukaryota; kingdom Metazoa; phylum Arthropoda; class Insecta; order Zygentoma; family Lepismatidae; genus Thermobia; species Thermobia domestica. Next base: position 139,046,212 of record NC_137455.1, on the reverse strand, counting down.
AAATGGTGGACAATTTCTCTCGGATGTAAGCCGAGAAGCGACTTGAATTCCGCTTTAAGCTTATGTGACCCTTTCCAGTATAACCGGGTTGTTGCATAGTAACACCAAAGCGGAGCAAACTTATTTCTGTCCATATGTGCTATGAATACGTAGAGCAAATTATTAACAAAAAAAAGTTTAAACCAAAAAACCGGGTTTTTAATTTTTTTTTTCCAATAAAATCCATGGTTTTTGCCAACCCTGCTACTAACTGTACTATTTCGGTGTCGGCAGATCGGGCAACTCACTGATAATCCACCTCACTTCTCAGAATTTCCTGCTATATCAAAACAGTTAGTAAATTCAGTACTAGGTGCAGTAAATAATAGAGCACTTCTATAAACATGCATCAATTTATATCCTTAAAAGTTATTACTGCTAATTGTTGTTCAAGAAACATAAAGATCGCATTATTTCTTACACTAATCTCCGTGTCCTCTAAAGACAGATGTTCGTAAATAATCACATAAAATATTTCAAAGGCTGCCCGGCCTTTATATTCTAGCAGTATCGTATTGTACATTTTTCTTACGCTTGCAAGTTTCTGAAATTTCCAATTATGTTCCCACTATATATAGGAAGGCTGAGTAGTCTTTAAAATTGCATGCTTAATCACAAATACCTGTCCGCAGAGAACATGGAGTTGAGTGTAATAAGTTTTGCTCTGATAATAAAATTTAAGAAAAAATTTATTGTTCAGATTCTTTATTTATTTGTTTGTTGAAGTGTAGCGTCCTTTCATTTCATACTTATGCCATACAATTTCTACAGCACGTTTTCAATCTTTCTTCTCAGGTGTTTTCTCCTCTTGAACAACGATTTTACCAGTGTTCCTGACACGTTTCGGCGCTTTGCAACAACTTAATGGTGTATAAATGCAGTGTCCCCAAATGTAGGGGCAATTATGATGAACGAAACCGAGTGCACTGTTTTAGATACCCGAAAGATCCTGAACTAAGAAGGAAATGGTTAACAGCCATCAAACGACAAGATTTTCAACCAACCGAACATTCCAGAGTAAGTATATTAATATCAATCAGGTGTAATTGAATGGAGCTTACTTATGTGATAATTGGAACGTTTAGGTCTCAAACATCATGGCTGCATATCCTAATCGAGGTTTGGCGGGTCCATGATGCTTGGGCGCAAAACCTTTTATCTAAATAGGATTACCGTGCTATGTATGCCATAATATATTTCGTTACTAGGCACTAAAACAGTGGAAATAGGCACTGAAAGACAAAAATAAGCACTAGAAATTTCGAATAAGATAAAAAAATAGAACTGAACTTGTAAAACTTCCACACATAGTTGGCAAAGATATACTAACGCCTAGAACACACCAAAGTTTCTGCAGATCACGCAGAAGTCTCTGTCGTTTGAAAACTGAAGGATAGAACCTATGAATAAGAAAGTTATTACAGATTTAATGAAAATAGGCACTGTACATTGAAATGACCAGAATAGGCCAAATAAAATTTGTTGTAGGTAATCTAAGACGCCCCAAAATAAACTCCTCTCAAGTTATCTTTATAATACCTCTAATGTCAAGGAATAGGCATTTTCATAACTTCATAGCGATTCATAACATTGCATTTTTAACCATTACTACGTATTTGCAACGGAGATATTGGAAAGGAATCAACAATGAATCGAAAACTAAACAGTGAACTCTAGTATAGTTATTTGATAAATAATTTCGTCATATGTTATATTCACCATTACGATATGATCCCATGACTGAGTTATGGGCCAAACCCCGCAAGTGCTCTATAATATCAGCAGTTTCAGAAAGTAGGTTGAAATAGAGGAGCGTTATTTGACTGTCCTTCTCTGCACGAATTTCTTTAGCACATTTACCCCAGTATAGAATTCGGGGTGTAATAACAAGCCTACAGCAAGGTTTATTTGGCCTACTCGGATTATTTCAGTGTATAGTCTTATTAGTTCTAATTTTTATGAAATAGGATGGAACTTTCTTATCAATAGTTAGTATTCATTTCTTTTCAACTGGTAGAGACAAGTTCTGCCTGGTGTGCAGAAACTTCGCTGTTTTCTAGGTGTTAGCCTAGTCTTTGTCAAATTATTTGTATAAGTTTCACAAGTTCAGTTCCATTTCTTGACTATTCGAAATCTCTGGTGCCTATTTTTGTGACTTAAGTGACTATTTACATATTTTTAGCGCCTAAACACCCGGGCTCAAGATATGAAATACTTTAAAACATATATCGGTAAGTAAAGCTATTTTAATTAAAGGTTTTGCGTCCAACTGTCTCGCACGTAGACGTCTGTGCCCAAGCGTCCTGCTCTGGGTTTGATAGGGCTTGTGTGTGCACTTCCACTTAGTTGATACCTTTTAATATTTAGGTAGTATTATTCGGTCGCCTTTCTTCCTTAGTTCTTTCTCGTATGCTATGTTTAATATAATATTTACTGTATAAAATTGCCTTACCGCGTTCGGTTCTTAGTTAATGATTGAAAGTTGTTAAGAAATAACCGATTGCTTTTAATAATTACAGAACGTGAGGAAGTTATTACACTCATCTTTACGGGAGGATTTTGATGATTTTGCATCTTTTTCTTCAAAGGTAGAAACGTTGCTTATTAGGATATGAGTTGGTTTCATTAAAAATTGAGGGATTTCAAACCCGCGAGGAAGGTCTATTCATATTTTTACGAAAGTGTGACTACTGTTCAGTTCCGTCATCTTGCTGCATAATTGACTCTTGTGACTAAATAAAAGCACAGTGTAGGAAATTTATGTTTATATTATTCAGATATATATTGATCTAAGAAAATTGAAGTAAGGAAAATTAATTGCCCGGTCAGTATATAGGGACACGGTGGCTCAGTGGTAGAGCTCAGTTCTCGTGCTAGGTGTCCCCGGTTTGTTCTTGTAATTTGTGGTGTACAACGTCGTCTCTGTGGAGTTTCAGGAGGTTCCCTTTTCCGTCCACATTGTCATTCCATCAATTACAGAAAGTTTTTCGCTTTATATCTGACCATTTTTGAAAGATACCGTGTCATCACCACCGATCATGTTCTGTTGGACCCCAGCATTGTGGACTATTACCCGGCATCGCAGTTTCCATTGAAGCAACCTCCGCTACAGGAGGAATTCTGTCCCACTCCTCCCTGCAAGCTTTCTGCAGACGACCATCCAGGGTGCGCGGGTGGGGACGCTGAACACTACATTTCAACAGTCCAAATGCGCAAAAGTCTCTTGGACTGGCATCTGGGCTTTTCACAGGAATGTCTTCGAACGGAATGATACGAATTTCTAATTCCTCTGCCATTTTCTGATAAAAACGTAGTGATGTTCTGGCGGTATGACTCGAAGCCTTGTCCATATGGATCATCGATTGGTTCGCGTCCATTCCATAGAATTCTGGATGCCTCTTCGATAGATAGGAGTCAGAATGGATTCTTGGAAATATCTGGCATTCACCTAAACGTTTTTGTCCACCTTGCTTATCATTAGTTTACCCTCATATCCGATTCATTATTGATAAATGGGGGCGCGGTGGCTCAGTGGTAGAGCCTTCACCTCCGGTGCTTGGGGTTCCTGGTTCGATCCCTGCTCGCGCCGTGTGGACAAACACCGTGCTCGTGGGTTTTCTCGGGGTTCTCCTGTTTCCTCCCACTTTCTTCATTCCACCATTTCATTCATTTCTCATCATCACCGTCTCCTTTAGCGTAATCGGCATAACTGTGGGACGTAAAACTTAAAGATTTCATTTCATTTACATTATTGATAAGTGAATCCAAGTAACACATAATATATTCGGATGTACAATTTACTATTACTTGTAGATATTCAGTCTTCCTTAAAATTTTGGATACATCAGGTGCTTCCTTTGTAGGAGTACAAGGTAATTGTGGGATAAGAAAGTTAAAATAATGCAATATTTTATGGATGGAAGTTACACGTTCCTATAAGCTTGGGAATATCTTCACAAATTTATTTTTACATCTTCAAGCCTGCTGAATAGGAACAAACTGTATCGAATTACTCTTAAATAATTGCCAGCACTAGTGAATTTAAACATTAACGTAATAACATATTGGACACAATAGTAATGACCTATTCCTATTACGAGATGTCCAACTTTACTAGTGCTGGCACTATTTCCCACACGAGTAGTCGATAGGATATGAGCCATTGGGACACGATGTCCCAGATTCGATTCTGATGGGTCTCAATACAGTGGTTAAATTCTTATTTCAAGTTGTATGTCTCTTCTTGAAATTTGATATAATTCTTATTCACACCTTTGATGCTGTTGAAAATACGTCTGGGAAATGTATTCAAAAAACAGTAAAAACGTGTACCTTTCAATCAATAGAATACTGTAGTATCTTAAACTTCTTACCGGTACTCTGCTTCGACAAAAACTGTAGCGTTAGCAACCGAAATTTCTAGTAAAGGCTTGAAATTTGGAGCACGGAAAGGCTAGTTATGTCTAACAAGGAAGCATATGTTAAGAAATTTACTTCATTTCTTACAATCGAGCACCATAGTAAATATCGTTGTGATTAAGTACAGACCGGAATAGTGATGTTATCATATCCTCCTCGTTTTTTTTTTTCGAAGTAGTTTGGTTGGTGTCACTTGCTATATATTTTGAAGCGGTTTTACATGACCTTTAAATTATTAATATTGGTCGTTTTTTAAAAATATTTGTTACAATAAGAAAATTTACCTGTGATTGCTGCTCGCACTGCCCCACTTTCAGTCAGAAACACAACACATCACCGTTTTTATTGTGTTTCAGTATGTGTAGCTCACCGTAACATTACGTGTCCTCCTTCATGTAAGTTTTGTTGAAGTAGTTGCTAAATGTATACAAAAATAACTACGTATTTTTCCTATAACCATTTTTAAATCTTTCTTTTCAGGTTTGTCACTTGCATTTTTCCCCTTTCTTCTTGGTATGGGAGACTACCTATTTTGATGAACAGTCTGGGAAGACTTTAACTGCTCCATTAGCTAGGCCTCAATTGAAAGAGGGAGCCGTACCGTCAATTTTTCCTGGATATCCATCCTATATGACTGGAGAACGTAGCCACCGACAATCGCCAGTTACAAAAGGCAAACTGAAGGAAAGTGCTGCAGTGCAGGCTGCATTGCAAGAAAGTTTGTCAGAGCAAGTTTCCTACGAAGAAGCAAATCGACTAACAGACTTCAATAAGTTGGTGAAATGTGTGGGAAAATACAAAACAACAAACTTTTGGGATGTGATTATAAAGAGTGATAACATAATATACCTCAATATTAATGTGGTTGGTCCTCCCACATTAACGTATACTGTAACGGTAAATAAGGACCTTGAGCTAAAAGTTTTCTTGAAAGGAATCCAGCTTCATACAATTGGTGGAAAACATTTTCCAAAATGTGTCTCTTACATGTACGAAGTGATAAATGTATTAGATGAAATTGAATCAATAACGGAGAACAATATGAGTGATATTGATAATAACTATGAGATGTTGCAAAAAATTATTGAACTCTGTAAATCAAATGATTTGGAATATAAAAATTTCTTTACTTTTTTCGAAAATCAAATTACTTTAGTCAGAAGTAAGAAGGAGAGGCTCAGGTATTCAACTGATATTCTAATTTTTGCAGCAATTTTGTTACTAATATCTCCTCAGGCTTACAGATTTATAAGAAATTCAGGTAATTTTATTTTGCCCCACCCAAATACAATAAAAAGAATTTGTAATGCATTTAAAATTGGACCTGATTTAGAGCAAAAGGAAGACGGGTTTCTGCTGTACATAAAGCAGCAAATAGCTACACTAGCCACTCATGAACGTTCTGTAGTTCTAATGCTTGATGAAATCTATCTGAAACCATTCATGGACTACAAAGGAGGAAATATTGTTGGTTCTTCTTACAACTCAGAGATTTTGGCGAAGAGTGCTCACGTTTTCATGGTACAAAGCTTGCTTTCTTCATACAAAGACGTTGTACATATCCTCCCGGTTAGTTCTATAACAGCAAAGGAGTTGCATAATGTGTTGAAGAAAGTAATTGTTGGTCTAGAAAGAGTAGGATTGTTAGTGTTTTGTGTTATCACTGATAATAATGCCCTAAATCGGAAAGCTGTTTCTTTTTTTTCCAATGGTCATTCGCTTAGTATTGCATATCCTCACCCATGTGATACAGCACGCCCTCTATTCTACATAATTGATCCTGTTCATATATTGAAGAGTATAAGAAATAATTGGGTAAATCAAAAGAATAATGATAACTGCTTGTATTTTCCTGATATTACAGATTCATCCATTCATCACATTGCTTCTTTCGAATGTCTAAGACAATTATACTCAACAGAGTGTGATAATCTTTTGAAGTACGGGTATGGTTTGTCTGTCAAGGCTTTATGGCCTTCTAATTTAGAGAAACAAAATGTAAAACTTGTTTTGCAGGTATTCAATGAATATGTTATTCAAGCTTTGAAAAGCCTTGGAGTTTCGTGTGATTTGAATCATTATGAAGGTACAGCTAAGTTCATAGAATTAATTTTAAAATGGTGGAAAATAGTTAATGTAAGAGCACCCAATACTGGCAGACGTCTCAATGATGTCTTGAAGTATCCAGTTGAATCCACATCTGATGACGAAAGAATTATTTTTTTATATGAATTCCTTGACTGGCTTGATAATTGGAAAAGTATGTCGCTGACTTCCGGTTTTCTTTCAAAAGAAACCTTTCTTGCACTAACACATACAACTCATGCACTAATAGAGGTAACATCTTATTGCTTCGAAGAAATAAAAATGAATTACGTCCTCCTTGGAAAATTTCAAACGGATAACTTAGAGTCTAGATTTGGCCTCTACAGACAGCTTGCTGGATCACAGTATCACTTGTCATTACGACAGCTTTACGAAGTAGAGGAGAAACTTCGGATATCGAAATTCGTCCGGAAGAAACTGAAGGATATTATGTTTGAAAAGTCACTTTCACATATGGACGTTATCGAACAAAACGAATCCATTAATGTATTTCAAGAGGTGACAGTGAGTGGGTCTGATTTAGATAAAATTGGTGACGAATTGCCTATTATAGTTTATGTGGCAGGATATTGTGCATTTTCAGTTTCAAAAAAATTGAAATGTGTGTCGTGTCAAGAAAACATTATGTCAGAAAAAAAGCTACATTTACCTTCAGTTGAATTTACAGCAAATTTAGACAGAGGGAGCTTACACTACCCTCAACAAAATGTTATTGATTTGGTAACATATAATTATATTGTTGTAAAAAAGCTAACAAGCCCGGTGTATCTACAAATGTTTCTATGCCAAACAAATCAGAGGTCAATAGTTGTTAATGTAACTAAACTGGCTTTGGAAAGTTACGATTTTCAGTTCTTGTGCGAATGTCACGATGATAAACAGGCAGAAAAGGTTTCTGACATGATTTTATTATGTGCGACGAATTGTTTGCTGAATAATTTCAGTAAAAATAAAACTAATGCTGTAAATATTCGTTCTAGTAAAAGAAAACTGTCTGTTCTGTCATAGATTGCAATTTAGTTATGTTTTACTTTTGGGGACTCAAAATTGATATTTATACTATTAATGTTGCACTGAATCCACCTTGTTCATTGCATTTTTCAGTTTTCCTGTCCGATTTTAGACATCTCGCCTACCAATTAGATTATCTGAGTAATGTTTTTCAAGAGGTAACATCACTCACATGATGAAATCACTCTTCAGCTACAAGGGTTCTAAAGCTTTAAAAAAAAAGGACCATGATAAACTTGTGTATAGAAATACCACTATATTTCTTGATGAAAGTACTGTAAATTTTGCTAATCTATAGACATGAACTTTGTGCCAGTTTTACTTTGGCAGTACTACTTCATTTCCTAAAGATGCAACATATGTATAGGGCACGAGGTGGCTTGGAAGTTTCGACATTGTTCCAATAACTTTTTTTAAAAAAATGACCTAAGAATGTAGGATACCTAAGACAAGAAGGAAACTGTTATTTTTGTCAGTACGTCAAAAGGGCAAGGGAAACTAAAAACATTTAATGCAGGAATACTGGGGAATGTTACTATGATAGGTTCTGTACTTTACTACTAAATTCTGCCAGTTCGTTTTTGGAGCAAATTGCGGAAATCGTCTTACGAAATGAAGTAGAAGTACCCAAGTGAGACTCACACATAGTTGATGCCTGTGGTTTCATGAAGAAATTTCTGCAAAAAGATTTTCTCCAAAAATCAGCTTTATAAATACGTAGATTTTTTTTTCTTCCTTCACTTCTTTTGCACTTAAAGAGCAAAATGTTTTCATAAAGAGATTCTGTCTTCATGTAAGTTACTTCGCCTTCTGAAAAGATCACAGAATAAGTATCTGAAACCTCGGAGGAAAACTCTTGAGACGCAATAAGGAAGGTAGACACAGTGAATAGAAGAAGCAAATGGAATAAGAAATGCTAAACTTTACTTTGAATGAACCATATGCCGCGCTTAGGATTAATTTACTTGCGTAACTTCTTTCTTATGTGTTAAAACTTTGTACATTTCATGGCAATGTTATCATGTTTACGCTCTATTATAGATAATGAAATTAAGACAATTTGTAAGTGCGTCGTAATTCTTCAAAAGCCCTAAGTTTTCAGTGCCCGGGCTGGCAGTTTCATCGGAGTATTAGTTTATTGGGCAGTGAAAACTTAAGGCTTTTGAAGAATTACTACGCACTTGTACAATCCGCGGCAAAAAACCTGCAACATGACCATATAAGTTTATTGTGAAATGACGAAGACTTTTGCTCCAAAATAAGTGTGCACGGGAGGAGGCCGAGGTTTATCCTTTCGTGATTCGTTCCATTTAGACGATATGTTCATTCCCTGTGCTGTTAGGCGTAGTTTCACAATAAACTTACATCCTTATGTTGCAGGTTTTTTGCCGCGGATTGTACATTGGTCTATTTCTAAATTTTTATCTTCTTTAAAATGTTAATCACAAGACTATTTAATTTTAAGGTACGAAACTTAACTTCAATAAAACCTGTAATACGCTGAAATAAATATCTACAAAGATTATCAACATTACCGAAAAAAAAAAAAAAAAAAAAACTTCTATCTCTGGTAAATGTTTCAAAAATAGCCTGTATCCAACTAAGTAGATGAAGTTTTATATCTATCACTGACGGTTGAAATAATATGGAATTTGAAAATGTATATTTTATGATGTAACTTCAAGATACCTGTATTAATTAATGGTGAAATACAAATACTTATATCAATAAAAATTATCAGAAATCTATGTAGTGTAAATGATTTTGAAAGAAATTCACAAATAATAAATTACTTCCGATGTTTATAAAATAGATAAATACATTATATAAAAGATTGAATTATCACTTTTTAAGAATATATTTTTCAATATTACTTTCAACTGCCTGAGGAGGAGGATTGATTTGCATTGCCTATAGTGAATGCATTAGGTAAGAGAAGATGTTTACATCGAAAAACAATCCTGGATATGATTTAGTGGTTTATTGCACAAAACTAAAATATTAAAAAAAAAAAAAAAAAAATCAGCATGACATTGTAAATAAAACTGAATTCTTTAAAGTGCAATTGAAGCCGACCTAAATTTCTTGGTGGTGTTAAATCTCAGGGCTTGAAATGAAAACATGAAGCCCTATTTAAACTACAATTTATTATGACTAAATTTACAAGAATATGAAAATAATTCTTTAAAACTGAAATGTACAGTAGGTCGCTTGACACAGGAGACTTATACCCACAATGACGAATGACTCCTTTTTTCTCATGCATGCCAGATGGCAGAGTTTTACTGAAGCTCCTCCCCAAAGTGGAGAAGGGATGCCATGAGAAAAGAGAGGGTACTTACAAGGTAATCGTTCCAAACTCCATTGCGGTTACTGGTGATTCGATCCAAAGCGTATGATTCGTTGATGTGAATTGTCCCTCCATGTCTCTTGCCCGTGCTTTTTATATTATTCAATTTCGTGACGTATCACGCAGAAAAATCCAAAAAATTGTTTTTCAATAAGTGCTGCTTTTTTTTTTTTCTGGGAAGTCCATACGTTCGACACCGGATGTGTTTATGTTCTGAAAAAAGCAACGGGCCGAGAAGCTTACGTAGAGGTCAACTGGCTGTTGTTGCTCTTGATGGGAAAGTTTGTTTTCCTATTCACATAACTAACCTTGACTATATGTTGTCACTTTCTATTACTATTCTCACCTTCCGTGTACGAAAATATACACTAAAAATAAGTTTCCAATAATTTCAGTTATATATATATATATATATATATAACCTTATGCATTATTAGCGTATTCTCTTTAGGTGCGAGAGACCCGGGTTCGATTCCTGATGGGAGTTTGAGCTGTAGGCCCACGTCTCATAGCATTGGTGTTGTAAGGGATGCTAAGATCTAACCAATACCTAAATAATTGAAAATGTATATCATGTAACGTGGTCAGGTACTTAAGAAACGTTTCGTCCTCACTGCACTTACCTTGGAATTTATCAAAAAAATTCCTTACACTAAGGCTACCTACTGATAATTGAAATATTGGGAATTTGTATCGATAAGCAAGTGCTGCGCTATCTATACCTTCTACGGATGCAGTTGCAACCTTTCTGAAAATCCTGTGGTCACTGCTACTAAGAACATTCACTTCTTGAGACAATCGATGGATGGACTTATGGAGACTTCATTCCATGGCGTTTACAACGATACTGTGTACGTTGTCCAGGGATTTTTTTTTTTCCTGTCTTGTGAAAGTTCCTCACTCCACGAAGAATTATCTTCAGGAATGGTGCATTATGTTCGACCCTTCATTAGCGAAGTATATTAACTTCTAGAACGTAAGCGGCATTGTGTGAAACTTTGTCATAAAATGTAGTAGAAAAAATAAATTAACAAAAATAATAAATGCAAAATTTAGAGTTACTATACAGGGTGTTTATGAACTAGACAAACAACTGAAACAGGTGATTCCTCACAACAAAATAATAAATAAATAAATAATATGGACCTGTGGTCAAAAGTGTAGAGTGTGTTACAGAAGTATTCATATTTCAGAATCATCCGGTACTTGCGCAACAATTCCTGCATAGGCAGTTTCAGAGTACTTAAGATTTTTAGTAGTCCTGAACTGCTTCCCTAAAAATTGTTGTGCAAGTACCGGAGGATTCTGAAACATGGATATTTGAATAAATCACTTACTAGTTCCTAAGTGATGTCTTGAGCAGACTACGGTAAGTCCCATAGTAGTGGAGCAATGGTTCTTTAAATTTAGTTTTTAAATATAGGTCATCAAGACCCTGTATATAGCATATCGATTCCGAGTTATCATAGAACTATTATCGTATGCCAAGATGAGGTCTTTTGCTGCAATATCATACCCAAAAATATGGGGTCGTCTTCCTTTTGCAACATACGATGTGAAGTCTGGAGGATTTCCTGTGATAAGAAAACCAAGATCACAGTGGCACTGATACAAAATTCAGTGGATCCTTCTACTGATGAAGACTGTGGGAGGTTATCTGATTTGATTTCTAGTGTACTTTTATTGTAAATTCGAAAAATCCACCCATTATTTGATGTAGATGCTTCTTTGTAATCCTTTGTCCAACAAATAGGGAAGGTCTTAAATTCAGAAATATTTGGTGACACGGTTTATCAGTTGAGCTGTATGTTTATCATTCTTATCTTTTACGCAAGAGACAGTGATGCCTCGCTACCAAACAAACTAAACTCAAATCGACCAACGATTTCCCACTCCCTGCACTATGTATACAGTAAGTAGTAATGAACAGCATCTTCCGATAGAAGTGCCTATTTTGTAATGAATTACTTCACTTTACGTTGCGAAGCCAATTACATAATACACTTCAAAATAGCACAATCCCACACTTCCCCTTCAGAAAAAGTCGCTCTGGCAAAAATATCCCTGATGAAGAAGGTAAAACGAAATTCCAAAACTACTTATCACTGAAGAAAGAAAAAAAAAAAAGAAATGGTGCACAGATAACAGAAAATCAAGAGAAACTTCATGTAAGGAAACTGGTTAAAACCTCTGTTCACATTCACAGATTCGCAAACACCTGAAATTTCATTAAAGTTGAACACCTGTGTAACACTTCTAGGTTTCAATTTGACACCATGTGAGGCGTTCCGGAAGAGAAGAGTTGAAACACCACGACTGGGTTACTTTCTTCTTGCTATAATGTTATGTATTAATAAATATCTATAATGAATGATTGAATAAAAATATTCAGTTCTCAGTGTGCCAAATGTGATTATTCATAGAGATCAACTTCGCGGATCTGCCCCTGTTTGATTTACGAACAAGAAATCTTTGAACATTAATAGCTCTACACAAAATATGTTTAGTGTTTTCGCCTTACTTTTCCAGAACGCCTCATGTACACTAATTAAACGTGAAAATATATAAACTATACTAACCTTCACGTGCTCTCTTTATTCCAATACTACTTTTCATACAATAATAATATCAGAATAAAGAGAACACATTCAGGTAAGTGTAAATTATATGTTAAATTGTGTTCATTACATCTATCAAACATGAAAAACTTGCATTCTGAAATATTTATTTTAACCAAAACAAAATGAAAAACTATTGAAATAATGTTTTACAAAATAGGCATAGTTATGCACTAACATTGAAAGTAAAAAAAAAAAAAAAAGAGTGCCTTTGTTAACTCCCAGAATAGTTCAGGTTTTGTGGCAGTTTTAAAAAAGTTAACAACTGACGAAAGTTAAAATTTAAAATAAAATATTCTGCACATTGCAAACTGGTGCTTTCTCTGTCTTTTTATTAAATTTTCAATAGAACTTGCACTGTTCGAATATTTGTGTATTTTAAAGTACGAAGCAAACTCCACTTTCTAACTAAAGATTAGTCTCGTATGATTTGTTATTGAAAAATGCATGATCCTCTTCAGTCGAACCATTCAAATGTATGATTTTGTTCTGCAGATTACTCTGGAACCATTTTTGAATGTCGCCAAATATTAGAAAGGAACCTGCAAAGATAAACGTGATCACTTGAACATCGAAGAAACAGAAAAAGAACTCACAAAACCTATGCTAGCATCTTTTAGAATTCTTATACTCTAAGGGCTACCTCATGAGTATATGCTTAACTTACGCAGCTTTGGTGAGAAATTTAGTTTCAATTCATTGGTGGAAGCCTCGTGATTCGGATTCCATGGTAATATGTAGGTTCACGACCAATATCCAAGTTTTAATTTTGTTTCTACGTCCCACGTTTATGCTACGAAGCTAAGGGAGACAGTGATGATGATAATGAACGAGATTTAATGAAGAATGTGAGACGAAACTGGAGAACACAGTAAACTCATGCATAGTGTTTATTCACACTTGGCGCAAGTTTAAATCGAACCATAGGTGAGCGCTCTGCCACTAAGCCACCTTGTCCACAACTTCTAATCTAAAATCATGAACGGAAATAATGCTCTAAGAAAAGTCAAATTGCTAATACTATGGTGGCTCAGTGCTAGAGCGTTAACTTCCGCTGCGAAGTGTCCCGATCGATCCCTGGCCACGCGTGTTTCTTGACGTTTTCTTAGATAGGTAGGTTTTCGTAGTAGAAGCAGCGGTTTTTTCGGTATTCTCGCATTTACTTCCACTTTCTCAATTCCACCATTTCGTTCATTATCATGATTGCCCCTCTTAGTCCCGAAAATAATCATAGGAGGTAAAATATTGCAAATAATTGGTTGGCTTTTGAGAGTTCAGCGTCCCTTTCAGAACATAATCATTACATTTACACGTAACAGCAATATACACCAGAATTTGTTTCCAATTTATTTTAGAAAGTATTCTGTTTTAACTCTTCCCAGATTAAGCGCGCTGCGACACACGGCAAGTCTTTACCATGGGCACTTCATTCATTATGAATCGATTTCTAAAGAACTGATTCCTCGGAGTAGTTAATAAATTAATTTCGAGAACAGAACACAACGAGCCCTTTGTGGCTTCTAACCACCATCACCACTACTACTACTACTACTACATAATTGTTCACAAAAGCGGACCAAGAAAGAACCGAACGAAAGATTCATAATGAATTAAGTGCCTATAATAAAGACTTACCCTACACACACAAAATTCTTGAGAAATGAGGGCTGACATAAGAAATTACCCGTAAAAAGTGATCAGTGCAGTTACCACCTTCAGAAAAAATTGCTAAGACAGAGTTTACTTGATACTAAAAGAAGTTCATACTTCATGAATGTACATATGCGTCTCTAAACTGGGATAGTACAGTAGCAGTAGCAGGTCGGGTTATTTTAGATTAAGGTAGGTTCTGTCCTGTTAAATTACCTTGTTTACTATTCCATCACGGAAGGCAAATCTGACGGTATGCCATCTACGGAACTTTACCCCTGACGTGCTACTACGAACAACCTACTAATACTGTTATGAAAGTGCGTGACAATTTTCCTTCTTATGTAAATAGCCTTACGGGCCCCTTCTGTAACATAATAGCCAAAAGCAGTATTATATAGCCATGATAGTATGCCCGGCTATACTCAATCTGCACGTAAATTTTTGTATACATTTGTGTTGGGTCTCACACGATATCATGTATTATTTCGGGTTAACTTTGACAGACGGTTCTACCAAATTAAAAATTTATAGCTAGAATACTGTTAAATATTCATGGTGAAGGTGTTCAGACGATAATGTAAGTGTTTAAATTCAATAAAGCTATGTAGGAGTTAGTGGTCAGGAAAGGGTAAGTATTTTATGGTGGAACTATTTGGTAAGGCGGAAGGCAGCAGAATACAAGCAAGAAACTCGTATAACGAGAGGGTAGGAACTGTCAGTGACCACGAGTATGTAACAGAACCTAAACTAACCCAGCCTACTACTACTACTACACTATACTCCATTATTTATATCTCTATATTCTAACCTAATATATAGCAGAGCCGTCTGCTAAAATAGTACAATTACGTCTTACATACAAGCGATGCAGTTATATGTATGCAACAAGCAAACGAAAATACGAAGTGCAAGGATAATCTTTTTATCAGAATCTGAAATTTCAAACCATTCAATTTTCGTTTCATACATGGAACTAGTGTTTGCTTCGCTATGGCTTACTTGCGAGATAACATATAGTAGGAGATTTATGTTAACGTAGTCAATTGCTCAATAATAATTGTCATTACGAAGCAAAATATTATAACTTAAACCGCATATCGAACTGACACACATACGTGTTCATTTACGCTCACTTAAAATATCCTAATGCTTAAGATATTATTATGTTAAACAGCATATGATATAAGTATTGTCACATTTTTCTCTTTGTAATAACACACACATTGAATAAAGAAGCAAATTAAAGGTTTTCACTACCTATTTATCCAACCATTGGGATGTGATATGACTTCACTTTTTTGACTCGATTTTGAGCTATATATACAAAAACAACTCATACAAAGTATACATACCTGTCACAAAAGTACTCCTGTACATCCAAAATAATCTTCTTATACTTCTTTTTTACTTTTGGACCTTTTAAAGTGAACACAACATATTAAGGTGCTCCTTAGACACATAACGGGACGTATTCAAAACAACAGACTAATCGCCTCCACACGATGACGTCACGAAAGAGCAGTGAGGCCTTGTGTATTCTCGAGGGTTACGGTTGAGTCGCTGTAGCTCAGTTGTATAGTGCTCACCTGTGGCGCGTACATCCCTGGTTCGATCAAAGCTTCCACGAAGTGAGCGTCGTTGCAGACAAACACCTTGCCCGTGTGTTTTCTCAAGATTGCCCTATTGCCTTCTACTTTCGCCATTCAACTATTATGATCCATCTCATCATCACTGCCTCTCTTAAAACTCAGTCCATAATCGTGGTACCTGTGGTTAAACTAAAGAGCTATATGTTAAACTTAGCCTGATATTAAAATGATTATAAAATTCCAAACAAGTCGAATAAAAAAAGTCTTACATCGCAGATGCTTAATTCGCTAGTACTTCACATTCTTAGGAGCAACTTTTCTATTTATTACGCAAGAAAAACAGTAAAGCAAATCCAAACAACATTGAGTTAGGCACACACGTAAGCTCTACGTCATATTTCGATACATTAATTGATCGGTGATATTTTCAAATATCAAACTGTCAGTGTCAAATCTATTAATAATATATATATATATATATATATAATATATATATATATATATATATATATATATATATAATATATATATATATATTTCATGATTTCGATGGTGCAAAACTTCGACACCTTTTGAGATTTCTACTTTTTTCAATATTTCAAAATGTTGATATTCGGTATAGTTTTGAAATTCCGATGTTTTCGTATTTTGGTATTCAATATTTTAATGTTTTTTCGATATTGTCTAGTGTGCCTTCGTAGAGTGAAGACGTGTTTGCAGCGAGCTCCGGAGTGCGACCAAGCGTAACATGGGAGATACAGTAAGTGCGTGGAGGGCCAGAATAGGCCTTTTTATTGCGTTAGTGAAAAACAGTTCTGATGTACAGTGTGAAAGGGGTACCAAACGCCAAAATGCATATTTTGTATACGGTTTGGTTCTAGTTACGATACTTATAATTGGTTGTGTGGAAAGCAATCCAGGGCCCCCTCACAAATCTGAATTGGCAGATATCAAGGAAATCCTTAACAATGTTCGCAGTTCCAACGAGCAAATTGTCGTAAAAATAAAACAATTAAAAACGAGTGTATGTGAACTAACAAGTAGGTTCAACAACGTTGAATTACAGTTAAAAAACATGTCTAGTGAAGTGAGTGATTTACGAGAATATGCGAAATATTTAGAAGACAAAATCGACTATCTTGAAAACCATTCAAGAAGACAAAACTTAGTGATATATGGCATAGAAGAAAGTGCAAAGGAAACTTGGGAAGAAACCGAAACCAAAGTGAGAACAGTGATACAGAATAGACTCCATATTGAACTACAAGACGAAGACCTTCAGCGAACGCACAGAGTGGGAAGGAAAGCACCAGGAAGAAACCGACCTATTGTGTGCAAATTTATTAGTGATAAAAAGAAGGAACTTGTGTTAAAAAATAGGAGCAAACTTCGAGGCACTAAAATATACGTCGACCAGGATTATTCAAATAAGGTGCGTGACGAACGGAAGCAACTTCAATTTTACCTAGATGAGGCTAGAAGGAAAGGAAGCTTCGCGTATATGCAATTTCGGTTTTTATTCATAGATGGGAAGAGATTCACCCTTTGGGACTTGAAAGAAAGAGACCAGCAGCAAACAACAATGACTGCATTCCAAAGTGATAGTGTGCCACCTGAACAGCCCGGGGCTAAAGAAATCCAACAGCTGAGTTCTGAAGGCGCCACAGGGAGCAGGAAGAAGAGTTTATCTTCCCCCTCTTCGTCCAAGAAACAACTTATTGTGACAAACCCAGTCAAATGAAAAATGTGTATCAAGGACTCTCCATCTGTAAGTAAGATAACAGATAAAAATATGCATGTACCAGAATGTTTAAAAAAGAAGGTCAGTGACACGTTAACACAAATAGGTAGAACTAACTTGCAAATATATTTCCAGAATTGTCGTAGCTTACGATGTAAAAGTGAAATATTTTATACTAATGTTTTATCTTCTAACTATGATATTATTATAGCTGTTGAAAGTTGGTTGTGTGAGGGTTACTATAATTCTAAATATTTTGATGACAGATACACGGTATTTCGTCAAGACAGGAACTTGAAACTATTTGGGACATCAAAGGGAGGGGGTGTAATAATAGCAATACATTCAGATTTCAATGTTCAGTTTGTTAATTCATATGATGCAGGATTTGAATGTATTCTAATCAAATTTATAAATAAATCATTAGTTGTGTATATTTGTCCTTTGTATATAGGGCCAGAATCGAAAATAAGCACTTACGAAAACTTCTATCAATTCATTGAAAGTAATTGCCCAGTGGGTAGCTCTATTCTCTGTATTGGGGACTTCAACCTCCCGGAAATTAGCAATTCTATGTTTGACTTCACACATTCCTCAACTAAATGTAAAAGCCTCCTCAATTTCCTGTCACTCTATAATTTAACTATGCATAATAATATACAAAATACCAATAACCGTACACTGGACCTAGTACTCTCGAATGCATGCGAAATTGAAGTAAACCGTGAAAATTCACCATTGGTACCTATAGACAATCACCATCCCCTCTTAATTATAGCGCTTTCAGTTAAACGTTTTTCGAAACAAAAAGTAAACAATAGATCATCTGGTTTTAATTTCAGAAAAGCCAATTATCATAAATTGTATTTAGAACTTTCAAAAGTTAATTGGAGTTGCCTTTCATATTTAAATGACGTAAATAAAGCTGTAGAAACTTTTTATCAATTAATTGACGACGTATTTAAACAATGCATACCAGCTAAAAAGAATCCCAGTAATAAAAGCTTTCCTGTCTGGTTTAACTCAGAAATAATTCAAAAAATCAAACAAAAATCGTACTATCACAAAAAGTGGAAGAACACAATAGACAATAATACATATTACCGTGATAAATTCTGTAGTTTAAGGACGGAGGTAAAGACAAAAATTGCGAAAGCATACAAAGAATTCGTAGCTAACTCCGAGAATTGCATAGCAGATGATCCAACAAACTTTTGGAATTTTATCAAAAATAAAACAAGGCATTTGACTAATGGCCCCCTTATGTATAATGGTAAAAGTCTACAGTGTAACAGGGATATTGCGGAGGCTTTTGCACATTATTTTAAGTCTGTTTACAATCATGAACCTGTGAGTTATAACACTGATGCTCTAATGTCACACGAACCTAGAAGTATATTACTAGATATTTTCCAAATCACTGAAATAACAATATCAGAAATAGAACATGCCATTAAAAGGTTGAAATCTAGAACAGCGTGTGGCCCTGATGCTATCCCACCTTACATAATAAAGGGAACTATTGATATCATAAAACATCCTATACATATACTATTAAACATGTCCGTAAAATATAATGTTTTTCCAGACCGATGGAAAGAAAGCTTGATATGTCCTATTCCAAAAACTAGCAATGCTAAAAATATAGAAAGCTTTAGGCCAATTGCAATTCTATCCCCATTTGCAAAAATTTATGAAAATATAATACACAATCGTTTACTTAATCATGTTAGATCCAGTATCTCTGTATACCAACACGGATTTCTCAAGAATAGATCCACTTCAACTAATTTGGCAATTATAACAAACTTTATAGCTTCAGAACTAGACAACGGAGGGCAGGTGGATGTAATCTATACAGACTTTCAGAAAGCGTTCGATTTAGTTAACCACGACATTTTGCTTGAAAAACTAGCTCTTATGAATCTTTCTAAGCAAGCATTAGCACTTTTCACATCATACTTACGTAATCGTAAACAATCTGTAGCTTACAAAGGTCATATCTCGAACAATTTTAATGCTACATCGGGAGTACCGCAAGGATCAAACCTTGGACCTTTATTATTCCTCATCACTATCAATGACATAACTAAGCACATCAAGAAATCGCATACTTTACTCTTTGCAGATGACTTAAAATTATATGCTCAAATTAAATCACTTGAAGACTGTAAAAACCTCCAGGAAGACTTGGAAAATGTAAAACACTGGTGCCACGTGAATAAATTTAGCCTAAACATAACTAAATGTAAAGCTATTACATTTACTAGAAAAGGAAAATACATAAATTATGATTATACTATTGACGGTATAAATCTTTGTAGGCCGGAAACTGTTAAAGACCTTGGTGTTACCTTCGACCCAAAACTGACTTTCGCAAATCACATTGCAACTATTGCAAACAATGCTTATAAGAGTCTTGGATTTGTTTGTCGTGTAAGTAGAGACTTCCGTAGCCACATGACAATTTTAAAACTATATTATTCGTATATGAGATCCCAACTGGAATACGCTTCTGTTATTTGGACTCCTCATAATGGAAAATATATCCAGATGATTGAAAGAGTGCAGTGTAAGTTTTTGAGATTACTAATGTATAAAAAAACTGGAATGTACCCAGCATACATATCATACCCAGAACTAACAAACAATTTCAATATACCGACATTAGAGCAACGTAGGTATGTTAATGATTTAGTTTTTCTACATAAAATAATAAATAATAAAATTAATTGCATAGAACTAAGTTCTAATATATTTCTGCATGTTCCGACGTCTAGAACGAGGTTAAGCAATAGTTGTACCATGTACTGTAAGAAAGCACGCACTGACATCCTGTATAAATCCCCTTTATGGAGAATGAGCTCTCACTACAATAATATTGAAGAAAAGTGTGAAATGATAGACATATTCAATATGTCTGAAAAAATGTTTAGGAACACAATTTGTAGTATGATGAGCTGAGTTAATTAATGAAACAATAAAAATGTCTGTATGTTTTTCTTCTGTAAAAATAATATTTTATCATATATGTAAACAAACACTGTAAATGGGCAGGACGCCTGTTGTGTTGTTGTTACAATAAATAAATAAATAAATATTTCGACATTTTGATCTTTTGATAATCGATATTGATAAAGATAATATATTTTTTATATGTTCATGTTTTCACACATCGGTCAAATTTTCAATTATCGATCATATATCGGCATTGATTTTTATGTAAAAATCCGTACATTCCACAGACGTACACAAAGCTAATTTGAAAAAGTATTAATTGTGAAAGAATAGAATAAAATGTTTTAGTATGGCTGAACAAAAATTTAACGATCTACCATGAACTGGACAAGAGCTCGCTCGTGATTAAACGGTTAGCGTTACCACCTTCTGGTTGGTAGTCCGGATTTGAGTTCTGGTAGGAATTCATGTTGAGCTTCAGGTCTATGTCTCACGTTGTTTCGCTGCTACAAAGGGACTTTAAACTTCAAAAGAACTAGCAACAAACCAGAGTATTTAAATGAATAGACCAATAGCAAAACCAGTTAAATCCGCATTTTAAAATTTGTGGCAAATCGAGAAAAAACTGTTTAAACACGGCATAATTGTAAAATAACATTAGAAACTTTTTTTAAAAAAAAATGAGAAAGAATAATGTGAATGTTAGTCTGTCAAAAGCTGTATAATCACACCAGTCTCCGAATTGAGTTATTGAAGAAAATACTGTAATTTGAATTTAACAGGTTTTGCGCATGTAAATGGAAATAATAGCTTTTGCATCTGAATGAGCGGCCATTTTAGTCGATACTCGAAAATAAAACCTGTTAAAAGTAAGGGAATCAGAGTCAGAAATCAGTATTATGTTATAGGCTAATTTCGAACATTAATTGACAAGACCCCTTTTTTATGAGAGAGGTTCTGCTCAAGGTGAAGAGACAGTTTAGAGAAGGACTTCACCCAACAATGTTCTGCTCAAACTAAAGAGTTACCCTGCAAAACAACACAGAAAACTTCAAACCATAGGATATTCCATTTAACTTGTCTTTTTGGTACATTTCGTTTCCAGTTTTCCAGGCTTTGTGCACGTTCTCTAGACATTTTTGGTGTTGTCTGAACAACAAAATTATGATTATCACTGCCTATAGTACTATTTTCTTTCGATTTTGCGTCCCTTTGTCTAGTAATTATTAAAGAAAAGGCAATTAGCACAGAAGCACATAACGAACAGTTAGGTCAACACGTTTAGTGCCTCAATTCTCAGTCCAAAAACACAAAAATAACGAAAGTAGAGACTGCAAATATTGAAACATAAAATTTCGAATGATTTACTAAGAGTTCCAATAAATATTCAGACTACTATACAGTACAAAACCTCAAATTGTTTGAAATATGAAATTAACTGGGTTTGATTCAGCTTTTCTCATGACTTTATTTGCAGGTATGGGATTTAACAGTTTATAAAACTGATGGATTTAACTGGTTTTGCATCTGTAGCCATGATGGATGTAACAAGTTTTGGAAATTGACACATATTACAATGTTAATTTTCAACTAGTTAAAATGGTCTTTGCTACTGAATACTATTTGGAAATAAAAGCTTTTCAACTAAGGTTTTCAGAGCAACCACTATCTCTCTTTTTTTTAAAAAAAAAAAAAAAAAAAAGATGGATTTAACGGGTTTTGCCATTGACCTACCCAAATAGTCTCGCAAATTGCCATTAATATACAGGAAACTGTAAGAACTGAGTCATAATTTAAAAGAGAAAAGGTTTATTACAGAACAATGTACCCAATCATTGATCAAAAGAACTATGTTACTCAATAATACTTTATGCAACGAAAGTTGGAACTATCCTCTACATTTCACAGACATAGTTCTTTACAAGTTCATCTTCTTTCGATAAAGTAGAGTAGAATCGAGGGGCGTGCTTCGTCATTTAACCCTTGTCCGGGCAAGCTATTTTTGTAACGTAGACAACAATTGGGGCCTTACAAACTCTATTAGCCTTACCAACTCAATATGTTAATGACTTTAACTTCGACTAAAGTTAAAAGAATTCGGAATTTTATGTCATCGAAATATTTATGGTTATTGAGAAATTCGAAAAAAAATATATATGAAGCTACTGGGCAAGGGAGGCCCCACTGGCCCGGATAGGGGTTAAGATCGACTGCATTTTCATGACGCAGGTCCTTGCCAGTACTCTTATAACCTGCTCATTTAATTACACCGTTTATGAGCATAATGACAGTGAAGTCTAATATGAACTGGAGAAAAATTAGGCTACGAAATCAGAATTTATTTATATTATATTATAGGTTTTCAAGAAGGTATATGAAAAGTTATTTTCCACTGAAGAGCATTGGCACAACTGTATTCAACTGTGCTCAATATTACCTATCACGGATATGTTTTTTGTCATCTTACTTGAGTCAGTGATCGGATGGTCACGAAGGTCGTGACTCATATCCCGGAAGACCCATAGACAGTCAAAGCTATGACCTATCAGACCCGGTGGGCCAGATAGACCCATAACACGGAGAAATTCGGTCTTATTCGGACAGACCCAGACCCAGTTGACCAGGATAAAATTCGTGACCCAAGTGACCCGGTGCCCCATGCATAATCTATTCTATCACTGATTTAAACAGATATCGTTTTCACGCCTATTCTGTCAAGAATGCAATGGAGCAATTTAGATGTCAATCAGATTTTTGGGGATTTCTTTACGATTCCGGTTCTAATAATTTTCTAATAAACAGTAAAAAAATATGATCAATTTTAAATATATTTGTATACCTGTACGACAAGTTCATAACAATATCTTATTGTTTCCTTTCCCAAAAGTGCTAACGAAAAGTATTTTCAAATGTTGGAACGATTATTGTTAAGTGTAACAAGATATGTACCATTTGAAAGAGAAAGCTTTGTAGTTTTCATAAATGTCTAGAATATAAATGCAACTTAATGTATTGTTTTATAAGAATTTTTGAAAAACACTAAACATTCATCTGCTGAAAAAATAAAGAAAATTATGGCACTTGAAAAGTCCGTCCGCAAAGAGTTAATGTGGTTCTGAGCCGCATTGGTCAATATATATGAATCTATGTTGGTAAAATCTTACAAGCGTAGGTGGGATTAAATTCTCTTTGATGTGATGATGCGTGATATTATTAAAACCTCGACTGAGTTGAATGTGTTAAGTTCAATTTCAATTGTGGTAGCAGTAATGAATTTCATGTTCATGTTATATTAGGATGATCAGTGCATACATATTATTAAGATTTAATATCCGCTGCATTGCTCGTGATAGCGTAGGTGTAATTGTATACTGAAAGATCTTTTTTTTTTTATTTAGTAAATCAGTTATAACACTCATTTTGTCTTCAACTATTTGGAATGTAAATCTGTTAAGTATTATTGGGTATTCATTACATGTATTTCCCATTTCAAATATTTAACTTCTCTCAGAGTTTTCCAGAATTGTAGATATTTGTCCAAGGTCGTCGTTTGTAATTTTTGTGGATTTCTGTACAATTTGCAAATATTGACAATGAGTTCGTACAAAACTATGTGAGAGATTTGCAATTATACATTGTAAGCACGTAGAACAAATGCACGGTAAATCTATTTTCAACTTGCTACAATAGTTCATGATAAGAGTTAATGATTCTTATGGCTATGAATTTTGTTAATGCAGTTCCCGTTGATTGGTTAGCAGACAATGATTTGATGAAATTCTTGTATTTTATGAGCAGTTCTTATATACCACTGATGGAATGGGTCATGGAAATTCGGATCATGTCGTTTAAAAGCCAGAGTGGGCGTTAGACCCACAATCCATTAGACCCGATGACTCAAACAGACCCATGACACATGTATGATTTCCACATTTGTAACTTGTTTCTATAAAACTATCATTTAAGAATTTAAGGAGTATTTTTTCCAGACATGTTAGATAAAAATCTCCCTCTAAATTTTGAAGATATATGTGTAACGCGTAGATGATGAAAATAATGTTGAGCTTTATTCCCCTCCAACGCAAAGAAAGAAACTGATTTATGTTTACAGACAATCCAATTAGTCACATCATAGTCCCCCCCCCTCCCTTTGGTAATCTGCACATCTGCATAACTGAGATGTTATACAGATGTGACATTTTATTTTTAGAATTTTAGCGATTCACGTAAATCAATTGTTGTTGTAGAACGGAATGAGAATTCTCTCATAAGATGTAAAGTAAACAATGAAATCTAGTCTGTTGAGAAGCATAGAAACTCCAGAACAGAGAGAAATATGTACGATAATATTAACTACCATTGATTATACATTAGAGATGCTCTTGTCTACAAACTCAATCTTAGGTGAACACCAGATGTTCTATTTCTGCTATCGTTAAAGAGGCACACTCAACGGTTAACATGAACTGTTACATTCTTGCCATTAACTTACTATTAATAATTAAGCGCAGAACGGTAGGTTTATATATGATTAAGTTTAGGGGGTGCACGTCCTTCTTCCTCTCAAATGCATGAAAACTATGCTTATAAATTTATCGTACTCCACCCCAATTTACAAATCTCCCCCAAATTTAACCGTTTCATTGCACCATTTTCAAGGGAAAAAATGCTCCACTCAATATTCTGAAGGGAGGAAGTTGCGCCCTAAAACCAGCATGTGAGAATTTCTAGGAGATTCTAAAGAGAATATATATATATATATATATATATATATATATATATATATATATATATATATATATATATATATATATATATATAGATAGATAGATAGATAGATAGATAGATATAATATTACACTAAAGCAATACATACACAAACATAATATATGGAATTTTCTAATTCAAAAAATTCCGAGAAGCTACCAAGTAAAATTACACGTGTTACAACATACAAAATACACAATAATACATAAAATATAAGTACAAGGTTCATTCAATAATTAACCTGAAAAGTTGTGTATATTAAAAAAAAAAAACAATACTTCGACAAAGTTTGTGCTACTTTATTTTTTGGTAGTGTCCTAGAAGTATTGTATTAGATGGACCTATCTCGCGAATGGGATGATGGGAATAGTGAAACAAGATGAAGGCACCCTTGCAGGTTTGCACCAACGCGGAGCAGCGGAGTGCCATTGGATTTCTGTTAGCTGAAGGGTTGAAATCAATCGAAATTCACAATTGGATGGGAGTGCAATATGTGAAAGTTGTTTGAGTGGAAAACAAGTGTACGAGTGAACACATAAGTTTAAATGCTGTGTAACAAGTATTGAAGATTCGCCACACCCAGGACAACAACATTGCAAGATTCGAGACTTGACGAGAAAGGATTCTTCGAGATGAGACAAAACTTTACGAAATTTACGAGACTAGAAATTTCTCGTCTCGTCTCCTGACAACACTGGCCGTCAGTGGGTTCGCTCAAAATATGGCGATTCCATGTCCATATTTCCCATCATCTCCATACGCTGAAAAGGGAGGCTAACATTAGTAGCAAACAAGCTTAAAATTAGAATTACAAAAGCAAGATATTCATAGAAGTTCAGAAAAGACTGGTTAAGTAATCCAAATTTGAAGAACTTAATATAGGGTAAAAACGATCTGGGAAATGTTATTGTGTTATGATGTTCTTCTTTCAGTATTACAAGACATTGGTTGATACTGTGACAGAAGTACTTACTCCACTTTACAAGCTACAAACGCAGAGGACGCCGATTTTGCATTAATAGTATAATTGGACCTCAATAATTCAAATTCCTTGTTAACTCGATATTTTTAATATTTCCTTGAACTCTCCATAATAGTTGAGGGGCATATGTAATTCCGTGGGATTTTGAATGAAGGAATCATATGACTGGTGGCGATGGATAGGTAATGAGCTATAGAATTGTGTACTACCGGGAGTCTCAAACTGTGGCCGAGACGGTGTATGACGTCATATTTCTAAGATGGGCGCTAACGCCGACACCGATGTCTTTTTAGCGCTACACAGGCTAAAGTTCTCAACCGATTTTCATGGGAAGTGATTAATTTTATTTCTTCTGGTTGCTGCATGTGCCTTTCGCATAGATACTTGCCAAATAAATAGTTACACTACTTCAAAAATTAAGAAAACTATCAAAACTGAGGTAAAATTAAATCGCTTTTTCCAACTTCAATGGGCATATCTACTAAACTAGCGAATGGGTTTTAAGAAGTGTCTCATCTTTCTCCATGGTTATTATTTATACTAACTAACTAACTAACTCTATGGCCTATGGAACCCGGAGGTTCAGTGCCGCGTTCACAAAAGCTCTCCACTGACTTCTATCCTTAGCTAATTGGATCCAGTTTCTACTTTGTGTTCCTATCTCTGCGAGATCCATCTTAATATTATCCTCCCATCTGCGCCTAGGTCTTCCTAATGGTCGTTTTCCTATGGGTCTACCAGTCAAGACTTTGAAAGCGTTTCTACTTTCTTCCATTCTAGCTACATGACCTGCCCACCTAAGCCTCCTAGACTTGACGACCCTAACAATGTTGGGTAAACCGTATAAACTATGTAGTTCCTCGTTATGAAGCTTCCGCCATTCCCCATTCTCGTTCCTCTTGGGTCCGAATATTCTTCTCAGGATCCTGTTCTCAAATACTTTCAGTCTATGTTCTTCCCTCAGAGTAAGCGACCACGTTTCGCAACCATACAGAACAACAGGCATGATTATCGTTTTATATATTTTAAGCTTCAAATTCCTCGACAGAATTCGCGACGACAAGAGATTTTGAACCGAATAGTAACACGAATTCCCTGCTTTTAGTCGACATTTAATTTCTTCGTGAATATGATTTTCGTCTGTTAATATTGATCCTAAATATTTGAAAGTATCCACTTTATCAAAAGTATTATTTAATATTTTAACGCATCCACAATTTGCCGTATTACGGTCCCGACGCACTTCCATGTATTTAGTTTTCTCTGCATTTACTTCTAAACCCATGTCCCTGCAAGCGTTTAATAATATCTCTGCATTTATTTCTACTGTTCTCCTATCATCCCCTATTAAATTTACATCATCAGCATATGCCATAACCTGGTGAATGCCGTTCAACTCTAGGCCCTGGTTGCTATCTTTGATTTTCCTTATGGCGTATTCCAGCACAAAGTTAAATAATAATGGCGACAACGCATCTTATTATTATTTATACATATTGAATAAATATTTGACAAATAGATAATTATATTTATTTACAAATTTAATAAAAAGTCAGCAAAATGATATAAAATTGAGTCTTTTTGAAAGATATGCAGTCAAATATCGACAATGAAAACGGCGTGAGGTATAAAATGTTAACAAATCATTATGTCAATAAATACCTTTAATTAAACTAAACTTTCCGATTATAGAGTAATTTATTATCGTATTCCAGTGCATCACTTCTTTATTACTGTTAAAGAAAGATATGCATCCAACTAAACAAAAATAAAAAATAGTAAACATGCTGGGTTGTAAAATCAAAACAAGTAGTAAAATACTTCAAATACACAAATAAACGCTTTTTATTATTACAGAATTGTTTAGAAAGGAAACTTATAATAGAAATTCGACTTATGAGTCATTATCTGAATCCGACAGTTCAATTTGATCGTCATTTTCACAGTTGTCATAATGCTCTCCCTTTGCTCAGTTCTGTACATCTAACTAGGGATGATTCCATACCGGGACCAAGTACCTGAGGAAAACCTATATATCGTCTGAAAGCTATTACCATGAGAAATACGAAACCGTTTTCAAATCACGGGCAAACCCGCTACCTGACTCTATAAAGGGTCAGTCTCTTAGTGTTTGTGACCCTATGTATAGCATATTCGACAAAAGTAAAAATGAATGTTACGATACATCACGCGGAATCGTCTGAGCCCATCGTGTTCGTTTTTGGTTCATTGCTAGAACGTGATTCGGGAAAGAGTTAGATGATATCACTTTGCACCCCGACGTACCCATTTGGTCAGTGTTGCCAACAAATTGTAAATACAAAGTGACAGATGGTTTGTTTAAGACCGGATATATATCCATGATACGTGGCATAAACATAATTCGTCACTAGAGAAAATATATTGTGGACGTATTTCTCTCCCAAGAACCGCAGTTTGTCAGTGTTGCCAACTAAGTGTAAAAATAAGTTGTAAAATAGGTTCCTAGGATGAAACATTTGCCAATAAGTTTTAGGTCTAACATCACAATGTTGAAAATGGCGTGCGTGTCATTGAACGAATGTATAACAAATGTGACAGAGCAGTATTGGACAATGCAAAACAATGTGAATGTCCCAGTCTCCCAAGCACCTCAATGTGGGAGTGTTGCCTACCAAATCGAACATTCAAGATTTTTGTATGAAGTCTACCGCATTGGCGGACGTAATTGAAAGCATGTGCTTGTGGGTTCTCCCTAACATACTACAAACATAGTATGGGCCGCAGTTTAATTACGTCCGCCAATGCTGTATACTTCATGCGAAAATCTTGAATGTTCGCATTGGTTGGCAATACTGCCAAGTTGGGGTGATTGGGAGACGGGGCCTTTCATACTGTTTTCCACTGTCCAATGCTGCATCTGTGACATTTGTTATTTATTCGTTCAATGGCACGCAAGCCATTTTCAAGATTCTGACGTTACGCTTGTTGACAACACTGTTAATCTAGAATGGTTGGGAGACGTCACGCGCAACGATTTGCTATAGTGTCGTGTAATGTTTCTGCCAAACATGGGGAACAAACGTTTCATCACACGGAACCTGTTTTACAACTACTTATTTTACACTTGGTTGGAAACACTGACAAACGGGGATCCTTGGGAGAGGAATATGTTCATAATATATTTTCACTAGTGACAAATTATGCTTATGAAACGTTCCATGGATATACGTCCAGTGGTACAGAAACCATCACCCACATTGTATTTATAATTCGTTGGCAACACTGACCAAATTGGTACGTCGGGATGCAAAGTGATATTATCAAACTCTTTCCCAAATCTCGTTCTAGCAATGAGCCAAAAAGGAACATGACGGACTCAGGTGCTTACGCATGATGCATCGTAACATTCATTTTTACTTTCGTCGAATATGCCATACATAGAGTCAGAAACACCAACAAACTGCCCCCTTATATGTCCAAGTTGCGGGTTTGCCCGTGATTTGAAAACGGTTTCGTACTTCTTATGGCAAGAACTTTCAGAAGCTATAGAGGTGTTGCCCAGGCACTCGGTCCCGGAATGGAATCATCCCTAGTAAGTGTTTGAACACGGCATTTGGAATTGACACAAAACTGAAAGTGCATTGTCCTTTGTCACAATCGCAACGCACCAATTTTAAAATAGTTTCTGGAGAGCATGATACATCACTCATGGTAGGGAAGTACTCATTTTCTCTCCTTTCCTATCTAAACGTAGATGTTCAGGGAGATTCGGTTGTCGAAGATTAGCCCATCGTCACTTGGTAGTGAGTTCTTAAGATGTGTTGGTGTAAAACTGGCTTTGTTGGCGGCAAAGTTTCACTTTAGACATGTTTTTCGGTAAATAGTCACCACCGGGGCTTACCAATATCTGAAAAATATTTATCTTGTAAATATACGCGATAAATCGAATTTTTATCTATTTCCTTCAGCTTCAAGCTATCGAAGTCTAACTGTAATGGCAGTTTTAGATTATTTTTGAAGTATATATACTATATATAATTCATTAAATATTCCACATCATTTCTACTAATTACGGGATACTGACTATATTTTGAATTCACTATGTTTTCTGAAGGTATTCTGGCGCTTTTATTCACAAATCTGGTGGAATTTTGAGCGATCTAGTTGACAACATTGCCCGTAATCCAACTAAGAGTTTCTTGCAACAAAGATAAGTGCTGTATCAGTGAGCCACTATGATCCATTCCCTCTGCATTTTGTGGTCAACAATTTTTTATTAAACGTTTTGCTTTGGTTCCTGTTCTCTACTGGTTGGTTAACTTTTTCCCAAAAGTTTATTTTCATCCCCAGTGGGTCTTGTAGTAGATGACAGCACGAGAGTTCAATGTGCGTGTGTGTGTGTGTGTGATGGTGTGTTTCTGTGTGAAAAAAGAAAGAAAAGAAAGAGCTAGTGAGTGAGAAAGGAAATTCTTGTCAACAGCATTCCGGAAATACATGTCTCTGGAGGAGGCAAGGGAAAGTGGGAAATTTCAGGGGATTTTTTTTATTCCTTTGCCACACTCTCTCCCTCTCTCTTTTGCCTTCTGCACTTCCGGCTAGCCCAACTCATTAGCTGCTCGGAGGGAAGTTCCCACTACGGGAGTTGCTTTTTCTTTGCTTCATTACGGAATCATTGCAACATAAATTATCATGCCAGCTTTTTGTTCATTAGAAGCTCAGATATATATATATATATATGTACACAGACACACACAGGGAATGAAAGCACACAAATTCTACTGTGGTAAGAAATATATTTAAACAAGTGTGGGAAAGGTTTCCAAGAAAGTAGACATATAAAATTAGATAAGGACTATAATGTTAAAATTATGACTATAAAAATTGAAAAAAGAAAATTAGAAACCACAGATCGAACATGAATATATAGTGTGTGTTTCAACAGAACTTAAAAGTGTATTTACTTTCATTTTCTCATATTATAAAATCTAGAGCAGTGGCTCCCAACCTGGGTCAAACACCTTGAGGCAGTGGCGTCTCGTGACAATTTTTCGGTAATTCACAGTCGTTAGAAAATTCTATTCTAGAATTCTTTCAGTATTCTAAATAAGAAAAACTATAAATAATCAATGAAAATAACTATATATATATATATATATATATATATATATATATATATAAATAATGAAAAGTACCAATTTATAAACAAACGCCCCATTTCATTCGTATATGAAATTACTTCTCATGTTCTTCTAAACAATCAACTTGTCAATAACTCTTCTGAAGTTTAGCTTTTTTCATTTTTTTCTCTATTGATATTATAGCTAATGAACTGAGAATATTTTGAGCTACCGCACTCCTTTAAATGTTTTCATATTCTTTAATATGGTAACATAACTTCCAGTTTCTGAAGTCAACTTCGGATTATTTGAGATGATTTTCACGAATTTTGTTGTATGCCATTCTCTTTCTACAGATTCACCATCAATTTCACAATATATTAAATGTAATCTCCATTAGTATAAAGACTTCAAACGTCTGCTATCTCGTATATTTGAAGAGCTCCTTCGTGGCTAAGCGGTTAGCGTACGTGCCTTTGGCGTGGGAGATCCTGATTCGATTCCCGGAGAAGCTCATGTGGTTCGCATTCCTTGTTGATCAGTAGGTATAGCCTCGCTGCTGAAAGGGACGCTAAACTCAATACCAACTCAACTCGTATATTTGAATTGCCATGTTTGCTCTTTAGTGAACTGTTAACACTATACACGAAACATGCAATGTATCAAATTATTATGATAGTTGCAGAGGCACCTTTACTTAGGAACGCTTTGTTCATATACTTTTGTATTGTTATCTCAAGACACTTCATTACTGTTCCGCCCCCCTTTAAAGAAAAAAAGTTACAGCTGAACTTACGTTACTGCAAATCTCAATACTCGCCTTTTTCTATTTTCCATGTGTTAAAGATGAATGTTGCAAAAAATCAATTCCAAAATTTCCTTCAGATTACCACAATACAGAAAGTAAGATTTTACCATTGTAGCAATATTACCAAGTACAGCATGTTTTTGTAAGCTATTCGCTTTTCTTACAAATATTTAGTTTATTTAGGTAGAAAAAACCGTAGCCTAAAAAAATCAGAGATTATACGAGGGTCACTTTGAATTCCTAACAATTGCGTTCGGTAGTGGTATCCAGAGCGAAGAAGCGAAGCAAGTTTCAACTCGCCTCGCTTATCGGTGTGGCCGTATCGCCTTCACTTGTTTGTTGATGTGAGCAGTATTCGGCTGTCTAGAATGGAGCTCGAAAGGGAACATTTTCGGGCAATGATTCGTTACGATTTCAAAAGTGGTTTGAACGAGACACAAAGCCTTGACCGTTTGCAGGGGGCATTTGGGGACCTTGCTCCTTCCCGTGCTACAATTTTTCAGTGGTTTGGTGATTTCGGAAGAGGCCGGACATCGCTTAAAGATGAAAAGAGAGCTGGACGTCCGGCAACAGCTGTGTCAGATGAAAACATTCTCGCTGTGGAACAAATGATTCGAGAAAATCCTCGAACAACTTTCAACGACATTGAATCTACAGTGAACATTTGATTGCCTGCAGTAGAAAAAAAATCTTCATGACATCTTCGGCTCAGGAAGGTTTCATCTCGTTGGGTGCCTCACACTTTGACTGAACAGCAGAAGCGCATGCGTGTGGAATGTTGTGAAGAAATGCGTGCAAGATTTGATGGAGGCAATTCTTGACGCGTCTCTGACATTGTTACTGGTGATGAGACTTGGATCTATCAATTTGACCCTGAAAATAAACGCCAGTCTACAGTTTGGATCTTTCCAGAGGAAAATCCACCCACGAAAGTGAAGCGACCGCGAAGTGTGGGGAAGAAAATGGTCGCAACTTTCTTCTCCGAATCTGGCCATGTTGCAACTGTTTCACTTGAAGAACAAAGGACTGTTACTGCTCAGTAGTACACCACTGTTTGCCTAACAAAAGTGTTCCAGAAGCTTCGGGAACGGCGTCCAAGAACTGGATTGCGTGGGATCCTGTTTCATCATAACAACGCGTCCGCACACACGGCCAACATCACCATTCAGTTTTTAGAATCTACGGAGGTCAAACTTATGACTCATCCGCCGTATAGCCTTGACCTCGCTCCATGTGATTTTTTTCTGTCCCCCAGGATCAAAGATCGCATGCGTGGGAAGAGATTTTGCAGCCCTGAAGAAGCTGTAGTGGCTTACGAGAATGAACTTTCAACACTTGAAGAAAAAGACTATCAACACTGCTTCGAAAAGTGGTTTTCGAGAATGGAAAAGTGTGTACAGTGTAATGGTGAATAATTTGAGAAACTGTATGTGTTAAATTGATTTTAAGTATGTAAGTTATTTCACATCTCAAATCTTTCGTAGTAACCCTCTACATATTTAAAAAAGTCTTGAAAATAAATTAAAATTTAATTTCATTCCGCATTAACTTAAAAATCTCTGGGAAAGGGTTTTAAAGGTCCGATTCCCTTTGGTACGACCTCGGAAAGCCGTAATTTTGTTTGTTCCATTAGTGTATTTTCATTACGAGAAATTGAGATAAAAAGAAATGTAGATAACTGATTGAGGTATACTACTATATTCTTCTATATATTTTAAGTTGCAGTTCATTGTGTGATTCTGTTTACAGCGCCACGATATTGGAAATTAATCAACAACAGCTGTCAACGAAGAAGTTCATTTTTTAATTCTGTTTAAAGCGCCACATTGGAAATAAGTCAACAACAGTGCTGTCAACGCTGCTAGTGAAAATCTTGATTTGAATGTCAGGAGACTGCAGTTCCTCCCCTCATCTACCCGTGTTTCCCTTGTGTACTACACACAGAGCAGCCAATCACGCTCGCTGCTCTGTTGTGAACGTGGTGTGATGATGGAATGCATATACGCAAGAGGTAAAGAAAGCGAAGAATAGAAACGAAACGACAATGTACTATTAAATATCTTAGGAAGTAAGAAACAGCCCACGATGCTTGGTGGTTCACGTACTCTTGCGAACTGCATAAGGCGACGCCACTGCCTTGAGGGATGCGACAAAATCGAGCAAGCAGTGGGAGCGGGTAGCTACTGACAAAAAGAAATAAACTAGGGCCTACATTCTTGGTTAGAAGTATTAAGAATTTTCTAATAGAGATGAGTTAAATTAAAAACCGTAAAAGACAAAATAAGTACTCAATAATATATGTGGTTCCATTAAGAGTAAAACATAATACTGTTTTACAATGGTATACAGAAATTTTGCTGGAAATAAATGTAAATTGGTAAGAATTATTATTATTATTATTATTGGGAATCTGAAATTTAGATGCTGCATATGAAGTTGAAAATGGGGGTCAGTCCATTTTCCAAGGAGCGTAAGGATGAGGGGACAAGTAAAAAAGGATTTGAACCATTGATCTGAGTATAGAAACACGATTCTAAAAGTTCTGTAAATCCAGAGTTTTTATAGAGTGATATTAAATAAAGTATTATCTTACTTTGATATCTCCGGTGGACTACAATGATTTTTGTTACAACTATATCATTCCACAGTATACCGCTAAACGTAAAATAGTAGCATTTGAATTGATAATTTTTCATTCGGTATTTTAAAATTAAAATTACCTTATATAAGAGTTTCTGTACATACCTTTTCATAAAGTATTCTTTTGTATGAGTGTAACTTACTTTAATTTTTGTTTTACGTATATTGTTAGGGTCATCAAATCTAGGAGGCTCAGGTGAGCAGACCGTGTAGCCAGAAAGGAAGAAAATAGAAACGCTTTCAAAGTTTTAACTCGAAGTCTAATCAGAAAGCGACCATTAGGGAGATCTAGGATAGATGGGAGGGCAATATTAAGAGGATCTCCCAGAAATAGAAATACAAAGTAGAAACTGGATCAAGTTGGCTAAGAATAGAATTCAATGGACAGCTTTTGTGAACATGGCACTGAAAATCCGGGTTCCGTAGGTCATAGAGTGAGTATTTTGTATTGTCAACACTGTTGAATTTGCATGCTTTTGTAGATGAACCTTGGAGAATTCAGTCAAGTTCGCGAATTGAGAGTGGAAGTATTTAAGCGTTAATATTATTATAGAATTTATGTTCAAACTGCTATTCAAGTCTTTATTGTTGCAAAAAGTAAGTCGCGCAACCAAGTTTTCGAACTACCTGAAAATGTAATAAAATGTGTAATTCTATGTTAATTTGTGTTACTCTAGAAAAAAATACGTCAGTGCCCAGTGGCGTATTTAGGGGGCTTCCGGGCTTAAGACACCACCTCCGAAATCGTATTTACTAGAGTAAAGTATATGAAATATCTTGCTGAATTTTCACATTTTCAGGCAAAGCCCCCCCGAATGTTAGCAAAGCCCCCTCCGAAACAAAATCGTAAATACGCCACTGTCAGTGCCTATATCGTGAACTAAGGCCATTTGAAAACCGAAAATGAAGATTAAACAGATGCATCTAAATATTAATTTATATATTGTATAGAGTAATTACAAAAATAAAAAAAATAGATGAAGATATGTTATTCTTACCCAATTACCATATATTTACGATATTGTGCAGTCGCCACTTGTCGGTCTGAAAGCTCAGATTATTTACTTAAAAGTGACGTGATTGGGGATGACAGAACCGACAAGTTGCGCCCAGGATTTTGTATAGGTTGAACTTAACAAGATACGAGGTACGGGATCCAACCTGGGTTGCATTTAAATAAAATCCAACACGTACAAATGAAACAGACTGTGATGTAAAAGGGGATGAAAAGGGGCAAGAAGGGAGTAACTTTCGGGATAGGTTAATCTACTCGCACTTACTTGCAGGTCTGATCGTTGTCCTCTCGACGATTCCTCCAACAGGCCGACGTCCGTCCATCCCTCTGTTTGGCTGGCTGGTCGTTCAAGTAACCAAGGTTAAGAGTCGGCGAAACCCGGACTGAGTAACCAACTTCACGAAGACCGCAACTTTAGTTAAACTTAAAAACTTCTTCTCAAAGAGCAATACATCGTCGTAGATGGCTATCTGGCGTTAGCCGAAACAAAGGTGCTCTATAAGACAGAGCAAGGCTATCAAACGTAAATTTCAAAATGAAGTTCGCGGTCTACATTCTAACTCGTCCCTCGCTCCATGTCGACTGACCCTTCCAATAGTCTCTCAATCGAATTTGTATGGCGTTCTTTCCGGGTTCATGTCCTGGGTTATTCACTCTGATTTGCGTCTCGATGAAAAAAAGTGCATGCTCGTAGATTAACCAAGGTAAAGTGATGATAGGAATGCGGACGGGGAAGCAATCTGTTATTTTATTAATTGAGAAAGTACAAACGTAAGAAGTAAATGACAGACAGCAAAGGCAAATGAACTTAGAAAAAAAAAAGTCGAAAGGTAATTTAATTTGAAACGAATGATGATGCTTTTGACTGAAATGTTCTTTTAAAATAAAATGTCCCATTGTTCAAAATAAGAAATTTTTCCATATGTCCAAATACACATATCTTCACCCCCCCCTGAAATCAAAGTCCCGAATGAAAACATTTCGGAGACAAACAAAAAAATCACTTTTTAGAATTTCTGTTTTTAAAAAAAAGCTTAAGCATCTTTGTAGTTTCATTCAATGTTCATGATAAAAGCACAGCAACAAATATAGTCTGGAAAGAATCATATGATAAGAAATGATGAGTACAGCAGAAATGTTCACACACTAACACAGTTGACAGCAGAACAGTCAATGCCAAATGACGTAAGCACAGCAACGACGATGTTGTAAACACAGCATCACTAAGCACAAATGTAGGTCTGGAAATCACAGGTACAATGTCCTTACACATCACATAACTGGAAAGTTCATTCAGTACAAGTAGATCATAGGAGTAGGGTAGACAGGTATGTAGTAGTGACATCACAAAATTTAAGGGATACAGTCAATGACTGTCCAAAACACGTAATATACGAGAATAGGAACAATAATTGGAAAAAATAATGGAATGAATAAAAATCAACGAAAAATCAGGGGGAAAATGCAAAAGTAATAACTAAACCATAATCCATTCGTATATATCTATATATAGCAAATAAAAACTCCAATTCCAATAAAATTGTAACTCTATAATCAAAATAATCATTACGCGGTAGAAGAAAAATTAATCTAGCTACCCATAGAAATAATAGATAAAACAACACAAAAGAATGTTGATTTCAGGTTTCAGAAAAACGAATTGTGGAGAATTTAGTTCCACAATGACCGACGTATTGGCAGAGTTATAGCCCTCTGCACTGGCTATTAAAACCTCAAAAGAAATCAACATGACAGACTATCACCAAACATATTCCTAAATCCCTAACTAATTATGCGCTAAAAGAAAAGAAACTTCTTTCTTCTTATATGAAAGTAAAAGTACGTATACCCACAGGAAAATGTGGAATCAAGTCAAACCTTCAAATATACAAAAGTATATATCAAATAAGCACAAATCTTCATCATACATAAATCCCAAGTCATCTTCATGATGAAATACACAAATTTATTATATACACTGCAGGCGATGAAAAATTGATCATTCCAAAAGATCACTAAAATCATGCAAGAGGTTGTAACAGTAAACAGTAATCAGAAAAGAATACATAGACTGAGTATATTCCCAATAACTAATAACAAATCGTAGGATCAAATCAAAAATCCAGGGAAAGAAAAAACTGCATTATTCTTTACATCCACATTTATATCATAAAATGCATCTTGAAAAATGCAAAGAACGTAGAGATTCCTTCTTCATCACTATCATAACATAGATAGTATACAAATATCAATTCATAGTTGCGTCTATCTCCCTAGTTTTCTTCTGCAAAACATAATGTATCAATAAGATGTTGATCTGGCGCCTAGATACTAATTTATTCAGTTTATAAGCTGTTGATAAGATGACCAGGAAAAAGAACGTGTTCTACAAAGTTAACCAACAGTTCTAAGTAACTGAAAAAACAATGATGTCTATATGAGTACTCCTTTTTCTCCTTATCTTCGTTGTAATTGTTATTGCCGGCAAAGACTTAGAAATACAAACAAACCAAAACAAATTCCATAATGACATGGCCAGTGTCAAAACAAAATTCGTCACCAACTTCACAGATGTTTCCTAATCCATCAAATCTTCCTTTGAGAACCGTCTTCTTTTCCCCTCTTTTTTTTAAAAAAAAACTTCATTGCAGAGAAACAGTTTCCGCTTCTTTTCCTTCTTCCAAGGGAAAATACACAGGTAAAAGACGCTGATAGAGATCCCAATTCTCCTTGTCGAAAATACACAATACAATACGGTCTACGTTGTCCACATGATCCTCTAAAAATTTTCGTGTACTCAACAATGCAATTCTCGCAGCAGGTTCCTTAGGGAAATGAAATGCACCAGCAGCGATGCAAGGAAAAGCCACAGTTGAAAACTGATTTTTCAATACAAAATCAAAACAATTGTTATAACAATTCTCCAAAGTCTTCTTGTTCGCATCTCTAGGACCACACGTCAATAATACATGATCAGCGGGGAGATTATAGCCTGGAGCAATCTTCACTTGTCCTGGTTTTAAAGAACGTATTTTCTCGCAATTTTTACCAAATTCTTCTCCTGCAGCTTCTTGGATACTTCTATCTGCTCCTCCTAATGGAATAAGTAATTCATTCATAGGGTTAACAACAGCGTCAGCTTTAATCATAGCGATATCTCATCGAAAAACACTGATTTTCTTGTTGATTGCAGAATTGGCACCAAACTTCGGTTTCAAACCGGAACAATTCTTCCCTGTTTCAGCCCAAGTGGGTAATTGGTTGGCAATCACAACCTCACGAAGATTCACAGATGGAATATTTTCTTCTTTTTCAATCATGTTCACCGCAGGATTAAAAATGATCTCATAGTGTTCTTCTTTTTCTCTCTCTCTTATTTCTTCCTTCCTGTTCTTCGGCACAGCAGGCATTCGCAGTAGCATCCTCGACAACGTCTTTTATATCCAAGTCAACATCATCTTCTTCTCCCTCTCCCTCGTTTTCCTTCTCCTGTCTCTCGTAGTACTTCTTCAATCTTTGTACTGCAATCGAATCAACCTTAAATCTTCCTCGTGCAGTCTTGAACTTAACAAAATAGGAATTTGGGTGGTCAATATCCTGAATGATTCCTGGACCAAAATAACGTCCACTGAAAGCTCTGGTGGATCCTTTCTTCATGGTGCTGTCCAAAATCCATACCTTGTCTCCGACTTTGAAATTGGGTTTCGAATGACGTTTGTCATAAAATTTCGTTGCCGTCTTATGTCTCTGGAACCATTTATCATGGGCTTTGTCTCGTATTTCTCCAAGTTGCTGTAAACGTTCAGCATTGTCCTGAAATTGACAAGGGGTGTCCAAAATTGCTTCGTGTAGCATTCTACATCTGAATCCATGCAAAAGTTCAAAGGGGCTGTATCCAGAGGATAAATTAACAGTTAAATTGTGGGCTAACACAATAGATGGCAGCAGTTCGACCCATTTTCCTTGATCTTTATTACACAACGCAGATTTCAGTCTCTGTTCAATGTTTCGGATAGCTATCTCAGCAGTCCCGTTAGCGTAATGAGCTTGAACATTTACAAATCGAATCTTAGCTCCAATCATTGCACACAACTCCTTGAATAGGTTACTTGTAAAACATGGACCTTTGTCTGTGACTAATTCTTTGAAAATACCATATTTCAAAATTACATTTTCATAGAGAAAACTACTTACAGAAGACGCTGTTATATCTGCTAATGAACCACAAATAGTATACCGAGTAGCTGCATCGACTACGACAATCAAATACTTGTGTCTCAAAATATTACTCGAGGAGTACACCCCACCAATGTCTACAAAAATGCGATAGAAGGGTGGCACTTGAGGATACGTTTGCAATGTACCATAAGCAGAACCAGGTTTATTTCTGCTGGACTGGCAAATTAGACATTCTTCGCATTTCTGATAGATATATTGTTTCATATTAGGGAAATACACAGTTTTCACTAAAAGATCCTATGTCTTGGAAAAACCTCCGTGACTTGAACCAATGGCAGAAGTATGAGCCGCATCAAAAACTTTATAGCGTAATGAAACAGGTACAGCAACTAAAAATTTCATACAACTAAATGTTTTTTGTTTTCTATACAAGATTCCCTCTTTAACCGTGAAATAAAATGCCTGTCTTTCAATTTTGGGATTTTTCTTTTCCTTGTTTTCTAACCAATCAAAAATATCCTTATAAAACGGGTCCTTCATTTGTTCATTTCTGAGAGAAGGCTCGTCACTTAGCATATTGTTACACTCTGTAACAGTGGAAGAAAATATTCGAGGGTCTTCCTCATTTTGTTGCTCATCAGAAATGTCCCTGGGAGCACGAGAAAAACGTGAAAGTGCATCGGCTTCTATGTTAGATACCCCAGATATGTGTGTCACAGTAAAGTTATACTGTTCAATAAAACTAAGCCACCTAGCAAATTTACCTACATTTTTTGTCTGCTTTAAGAACAAAAGACTCTTACAATCGGTTTTCAAAAAAAAAGTGACGTCCTAGTAAAAAATAACGAAAGGATCTAAAGGCATATATGATACTCAAAAGTTCAAGTTCATAAGGGTGTCTAGACTTCTCGCTTTTATTTAAGCTACGGCTACAATAAGCAATGGGTGCTAACTCTGGCTCATCTGGAGAGGATATAGGTTGTTTGAGCATGGCAGCCAGACCGCGAGTTGATGCATCACAGAACAAGTATACAGGGTGTTTCGGATTATATTCCATCAAATATGGCGATTTTATGATAAGATCTTTAATTTTCTCAAAAGCATCTTGTTGTTTTTGTGTCCACTTAAACGGTACATCCTTTCTGAGAAGTGAATTCAAAGGCTCCGCAATTTCAGAAAAATTAGGTAAGAATCGTCTTACAAAGCTAGCTAATCCTAGAAAATATTTCACATGTTTTTTCGTCTTCGGACGTTCATAATTACTAATGGAGTCAGTTATTTTCTTGGAAATTCGCAAGCCATCGTACGAAATATCGTGTCCCAAAACTGTTAATGAAAAATAAGCCAATTTCGTTTTTTCTGGTGCAAGTTTAAGACCACGTTCTCTAATTCGTTGAAATAACTTCTTGGTGAGGTTGATAACATCCTCAAAAGTATTACCACCCCAAAAAAATCATCAAGGTACCCGAAAACTTGTTCAGATTCTAATCCTTCCAATGTCATTTTCACTAATCTGTTTAAACCAGCGGAACTAGTGATAAGGCCTTGAGGGAGTGCTGTAAAACAAAACGAACCCGCTCCTGGGATTGAAAAGGCAGTGACGTGTTGGTATTCTTCCGCGATTTTCACTTGAAAAAAACCACTGAGCAAGTCCGAGCAGCACAGGTAGCGACACTTACTAAGACGCGAAAGAATGTCTTCTATCGACGGTACAGGAAAACCGTCTGGTGCAATGTGTAAATTGATCGCTCTACAATCCAAACAAAATCTATAAGTTCCGGACTTCTTTTTCACTAGAAGAATAGGCGAGTTATAACTCGAGATGCACCTCCTAATAACCTTTTGTTTGAGCAAAGTATCAATCTGTTTTTTAACTTCTTCTCTTAAGTGGAAGGGTATTGCATACTGATTGGTGTGAACTGGAACGTTATCTAGAATTTTAATTTCATGTACGTAGCTCTTGGCCACTCCAAAATCATCCTCTGACCAAGAAAAACAATCCTTATACTCCTCTATAACAGAATAAAACATTTGCTTCTGATCGTCCGAAAGTTGAGGGTTAATGTCCACACGCTTGACATCAAAACCAGCAGGAAAGTTATTGTTGTCTTGTTTACTGGCTAAACCATTATTTTGAACACTATCTGTATCATTTGGGTAATGAGCACCCGGCCTAATGTCAATGGCTTCACCTAAATGAAGATTTTTCTCTAAACACAACTTTTTGTTGGTTGGGTTGACTACTCTAATGACAGGATTAACAGGATCCACTCTAGACTCATTAACAAAAATTTCGGCTTTAGAACAGATTTTTTCATTGGGTTGCAAAACATTTTTAACTCCCACTAAATCATTAATTTTTCGAACAGGTACTGAAACACTGGAATTTGGTGGCAAAGTAACAGATTTCGCCGTTATGAAATACGCTTGCATAAGGTTCGCTGTTTGTTCGGAAACTGTGCCTATAGCATGACTTTCAGGTAAAGCGTGATCAGTAGGCTTCCCAAACCTAACTATGTGAACTACGTGAATATCCTGGTTAATAGTGACATGTTGAGGAAGTAACCAATCATTCCCCAACAAAACAGAAGATGCAAATTTGTCAACAACTCTAAAAGTATGCGTAAATGAATAGCCGTCAATTTTGAACTTCAGCACAGCTAACGTGTTAGTTTCAAGTCCTTTACCCGAGATGCCACGGATGATAGTACGTCTTGAGCTCTCTAGTGCAAATTGAAATTTGACTCCCAGAGTCCAACAACGCTTTATACTCTTTATTTCCAATAGTAATTTTGATACAAGGCAGAATCCTATCCCTAACAATAGGCGTAGTAATCGTGTGGGTCTTAAAAACAGGTCTTTCACCATTCCCTGAACTATTTCCGCTATGTAAAACATTACAATTATTACTTCTCCTGACTTGCGCCATGTTGCACTCTAATGCTTTGGCCGGACAGTGTATTTTATTATTCGCGGGAGACGTACTATGATTCTGTTTGCGCTTGTTCTGTTCGTTCTTAACCATAACAGAGGTATTCGTCGCAGAGCCCATTCTATCATGCATATTATTATTATTCTCGGCACTCTTACATTCAGAGGAACAAAAAGGAAAAAAAGAGTTACATTTCTGTTGATGAGACGGAATAGAATCTACAGACTGTTGATCACCGCATTCTTTCTCAGCGGATAAGATATCATAATGCAAACGTGCAAGCATTTCTTTTTTTTCCGTTGTTCTTCGAGAGGAAATGAAACATGAGAATTATCGCGCAATGAAACATCAGCTATCTTAGCGATAAATTCCGGTGTACTATACTGCAAGACTCGTTCTTTCGAATTAGATTTAATGAGCGTCTTGTAATTTACTATTAACTCAGCTGACTGTTCTTGTAATAAAAACTCACATAACGCATCAACAGATGGAAACGATTTGTTGCATGTAAGCTTAAAATACTGAGGCAATAACCCTTCAATAAGGAAATTAATATGTTGTTGAATAGGCATGGCTTTATCGAAACTAAGTATGAGATCTAACTTCTCATAAATGTATGACATGATAGGTTCCCCTTCTTTTTGATCTCTAGAACGAATTGTGTGTTCCGTCACCTTCTTAACTACAAAACCACCAAATAATGTGATCATTCGTCTCTTTATGTCTACATACGACAAGTTCACAAATTCGTCTGTCCTAGTTAAGGCTAGAAACCACGCTAAGGCTCCGTCCCGTAATAAATATGGAAGCAAATGACGCTTCTTTACTGCATGAACTCATAAATGACGCAGTAAGATTCGAAATACTCAAAAAAACGAATAATGTCTTCCCCATACTTGCCGTGAAAAAATGTGGGGCGCACAATAGAATCTAGAGACGTAAGACGAGCTTGTGCCATAATGCTAGTATTCACCATTTTCTCTAAATATCTCTAAATAATATAACTAAAAGCACATAAAACAAAATAATACAACAAATTGAGAGGGTGGAGGGAGGGTGGTAAAACAAATAGAATTTCATCAAATTCTAACGCTGGGCGGCAAAAAAACTAATGCAAAATAAATCGAGGGTCGCAGATATGTGTGCATCCACACAAGTTAAAACCACATCTCCGCCATATGCAGTCGCCACTTGTCGGTCTGAAAGCTTAGATTATTTACTTAAAAGTGACGTGATTGGGGATGACAGAACCGACAAGTTGCGCCCAGGATTTTGTATAGGTTGAACTTAACAAGATACGAGGTACGGGATCCAACCTGGGTTGCATTTAAATAAAATCCAACACGTACAAATGAAACAGACTGTGATGTAAAAGGGGATGAAAAGGGGCAAGAAGGGAGTAACTTTCGGGATAGGTTAATCTACTCGCACTTACTTGCAGGTCTGATCGTTGTCCTCTCGACGATTCCTCCAACAGGCCGACGTCCGTCCATCCCTCTGTTTGGCTGGCTGGTCGTTCAAGTAACCAAGGTTAAGAGTCGGCGAAACCCGGACTGAGTAACCAACTTCACGAAGACCGCAACTTTAGTTAAACTTAAAAACTTCTTCTCAAAGAGCAATACATCGTCGTAGAT
This sequence comes from Thermobia domestica, assembly GCF_964235325.1. NCBI lineage: Eukaryota > Metazoa > Arthropoda > Insecta > Zygentoma > Lepismatidae > Thermobia > Thermobia domestica. The sequence continues at coordinate 139,001,673 of NC_137455.1, read as the reverse complement.
GGCTATCTGGCGTTAGCCGAAACAAAGGTGCTCTATAAGACAGAGCAAGGCTATCAAACGTAAATTTCAAAATGAAGTTCGCGGTCTACATTCTAACTCGTCCCTCGCTCCATGTCGACTGACCCTTCCAATAGTCTCTCAATCGAATTTGTATGGCGTTCTTTCCGGGTTCATGTCCTGGGTTATTCACTCTGATTTGCGTCTCGATGAAAAAAAGTGCATGCTCGTAGATTAACCAAGGTAAAGTGATGATAGGAATCCGGACGGGGAAGCAATCTGTTATTTTATTAATTGAGAAAGTACAAACGTAAGAAGTAAATGACAGACAGCAAAGGCAAATGAACTTAGAAAAAAAAGTCGAAAGGTAATTTAATTTGAAACGAATGATGATGCTTTTGACTGAAATGTTCTTTTAAAATAAAATGTCCCATTGTTCAAAATAAGAAATTTTTCCATATGTCCAAATACACATATCTTCACAATATTTCCTATATCTCTCTCTTAAAGTATTGAAATCTTTACGGTGAGATATCTGATTACACTGCTCGAAAAATGACATTTTTGAAAGCTGCTTCTGATTTGACACCTGATTTTATATAATTTGAGGTTGCTAATTACGAAAATGAAATTAGTTTTCCCCCCATCACGTCTTGTTTTTTCACAAATCGGAAAACATGATTACGTAAATTGTGCTATTTACACAGGAACGCTGCTAATATAGAGTAACATTATCACTATATATTTCTAACAAAGGAACATTATTTTGAGTTAGAACTAATCTGAACATCGACATTCTAAATAATTAAGGTCATCAGTGACGTTACTAGGGGACAAACAGGGCTTGTGCTCCGGGCGCCGGATTGGGAGGGCCCAAATTGGGCAAATCTTTGGGGGAGAGTTTTGAGTTGTTTGGTCAGGGGGCGTTTAGTCCCGTTCTCGCCCCAGGCGACAACTAGAGTATTTACGTCGCTGAAGGTCATTGATAAACAACTTACCTCATTTTTGTCTCTGCCTTTTCACTTGGAAGCTCCTAAAACTAGACTTCCTTTTGTGAGTAGTTCATGAATCTTCACTACCAACGTCCAACAATAATCCGCCAACATTGTTGTTCTCCAACGTTCCTGATAGTGGAATTCAATTGCTTTGATGTCCTGGTGAAATCTTTCATAATGTTTTTCACTTTAATCACCGAAGTTAGAAGAAAAGCTGTCTAATGTGAATACAGAAAATAAATCTTAAGACTCATTTTGTACCTTAATGTTTTAAACTTCTGGAGCATATTAGACACAATGTACTTGTTATTTTCGTCTCTGTTCTTCCCGAGAAAATTATGACGCACGTCCCGGAATGCACTTCATGCTTTCTTTTCAACACTTGCCATACAATGTTCAAAGTCTGACTGATCTGAGGACCAATGAATATTTCTTCTTTTAACTTAGCATTTGAAAGTTCTGGGAATTTTGTCACTAGACACTGGAAGCACTGCCCTGCAGTTTAATATGCAAGGTGGTAATATGACTTTTAAAGGATCTACGAGGGATTTTTTTTTCACATTTTTACTTCCTATATTGCGGCTTTCCCTGACAATCAATTTGAGTCCAGTGTTTATCGCGTTCTCTGCTGTTCCATTCGCAAAATGTGGCATGGATATTTGGTGTACCCTTACTGCTGTCCAAGAAGCATACATATCACCTTAGATCGCCGCACAATAACCATTGATGTTTCTCGTATTTTACTTTTTAAAAAGACATTTCCGTATTTTTGTAAGTCTCCTTTAAATGTACAGAATGAATAATGGGTATACAGAGGGTTGTTGGTTGCTGTTGTGAAGTAGCAGACCGTTCAAGCTTCTCTTGTTGGAATCAATGAGTAGCCTCCATTCCTCTTCATTATAGTTCTCGCAATCACAGCTTACACAACGCTGTTATTGCGTTCCCAACGTGTAACACGTTATCATTCAGTGCTACCAGATACAGTACATATTTTTTCAATGTTAGCAGAATAAGTAACTGCACGTCTTTTATTACAAATTCAAAGATAATCAGAAGTATATGAGATCAAAAATATATTTTTATGTTTGTAATTATAATCAGTACTTCTTCCGAAATATACATTTATACTGCTATTTTCTTCTCCCCCTCTCCTCTATTTTAAGAAAACTGTACGTGATAAGGCAAAACTAACTACATTTTTGAATTTCTCTGGTCAAAAACATTAAGACAACCATAATAGTTTCCAAACAGCAAAATCGTTGTCAAGCAGTGTTATCGGAAGTGACAGTTGTACACAGAAGAATTTCAAGATACCGGTACATAATGGATAAATATATGGGATGAACAAGTTTATTTTACTTCTTTAATAATTTATCTATTTAATAATTTAATAATTTATCTATGAAATAATTTAATAATTTATAAGTTTATCTTACTTATATCATACACATAGAAGTTTTACATCTTAAGAGTTTAGTTATAAATTCTTGCTTACTACTTTAAACAAATATTGCATGTAAATGAATAGAGTTATATCACATCTTGAGGCAAATTCAGCTGTTTGATATGTACTGTAATATACAGGTTCAACAATATACCGGTAGTTAAAATAATTCTACAGCATACAGGAATAACTCCAATAATAACAGAATAGAATTAGACTTAACTTTTTAGTGGATAGTACTGACTGATGTTTAAAAATAATTAGTGAATTTCCATTGAACATACTAACTGTTAAGGGCTGTTTGCTGAATGTAATTATTATATATAGAATAAACAAGACAGACTAAACGATTATGAGATAGATGATGAAATGAAAATAATAATATTAAATGGGAAAATTCTCAGAATTCTCACTGGTGTGGTCATATTATATCTATCGCAAATTGATATGAACTGGAAATTAGGATGACCCAAGATCTCTTCGTTCCAGAAGTAAGGACTCTACAACTTCGTAATATGCATCGGGTAAATAGTTTCAGAACTAACAGTAACATTACAAATAATGATCAAAGACAGTTACTTGCTGAGCAACATATACTGACAGCATGGAACTGAAAGTATAGTGGAACAATTCATCTATTAGAGACACACGTACATATATATAGCGTAAGAAATACGAAGGAATATCTAAATTTTGTTTAAACAATTTGTACGTTACTCATCATAGTTTCGCGTTACAGGTTTCTAACTATTGTGCTTGGGAAATTTGTTGAGTGATTGTTGCGGTAAGATGTGTGTATTCTGCAAATTGAATCACTAAAAGGTAATAAAGACAATAGGCTTTGTAATTTTAGCTAGCCTTAGAAATTGTCACAGTTGTATAAAGAAAGAACAACTATATACTGTGAGCAGGGACGTACGCAGGGAGAAGGGTCCGGACTTCCTCCCGAAATTCCGACTTTTCTGTAAATTTAATTTCATTTACAGAACGTGAAAGATAAACCTGAAGGAGCACATAAAAACCTATAGGCATACAATTCAAAAATCTTTCTTTGCACACGGATCGCTGAGGGAAGTCTTATATTCTCTCCTTTTATGGTGTTGGAGGAAAAACAAAAGTCTTATGCAGTAGATATCACACCTACCATTACCAACTACGAAATATAGTTTTAGTCGTCAACTGCACATTTCTAAAAGGAATGGCTATTCCTGGTCATGTTGTTTATAGTCTGAAGGAAACAGGATAATAAAGAAAATAATTATTGAAATGAAAAGTGCAGCCGGAGGAAAAGTAAAACTCTGAGAAAAAACTACGCCTGCAATTTAGTACATTTCAAAAGTTAGCACCATCCAGGAATTTTAAGCACTCCTCTCTTTTTAAGTGTTTGTACATCAATAGCATCATTTCAGATTGTGCTGCTTGGGGTAGGGCTAGATTTTTCGACATCTGTACGTCCATTCGTCCTGATGTATACTCACCTTGATTCCATGCCGTTCAACTTACCTCAATTATATTTCGAATTTAAGGTTTTTATGTGCTTCTTCAGGTTTTCTATTCACGTTCTGTAAATGAAATTAAATTTAGAGAAAAGTCGGGATTCGTGAGGAAGTCCGGACTCCTCTTCCTGCGTACGTCTCTGCTCACAATATATAGTTGTTCTTTCTTTATATAACTGTAATAAGTTCTAAGGCTAGCTAAAATTACGAAGCCTATTGACTTAATTACCTTTTAGTGACTTAATTTGCAGAATACTCACATCTTAGCGCAACAATCACTCAACTAATTTTCCAAGCACAATAGTTAGAAACCTGTAACGCGAAACTATGATGAGTAACGTACAAATTGTTTAAACAAAATTTAGACATTCCTTCGTATTTCCTACGCTATATATATGTACTTGTGTCTCTAATAGATAAATTGTTCCACGCATACTTTGAGTTCCAGGATATGTTGCTCAGCAAGTAACTGTCTTTGATTATTATTTCTAATGTTACTCTTAGTTCTGAAACTATTTACCCTATGCATATTCTTTAAGATATTTCAACATATTTCATACGGAAAAAATTAACACCCTTCACGAACTATTTATTCTATATGAAAAATTGGAGTTCAAATATGCTCAATTTTGTCAAAAAGGAACTCCAAAGCTCTGGTAAGAGCTCAAGAAAATTTCTTGCACTGGAAAAAATGTTTGTATTTAAATTGCTAAATATCAATATAAAATCATTTACCCTTCATTTAGTAAGTTTATTTACATTTCCTTAAATTAAATTACAAAATTTGCTGTTCGTTTCACAAATTTATAGTAAGTTTACAAGAAAATATATTTGTATTGATAAAAATGTAGCTTTACAGAATTTTATATTAGTAATTTTATTTATAGGTGTAAATTGATTTACATAGCTGCTTGGCAAACAAATTGCCACTTTTGCTATGTAAATTTACCTATGAAATGTTTTACAGTGTGGGGATAGTAAATCCGTTTATGTATTACGCAAGTTTAAGGAAAAAAATGGAAAGGGCAACCTCGTTATTGGAAGAGGCTTGTGTCTGTGCAGTTGAATGAAATTTTCAGTCTTGGCCTATAATGTTTATTCAACCAAAAACATATATATTAACAGATAATTAAATCGAAGTGCAAATTTTAAATGATAATAGTTATGCAGTGTCCAATGTATTTCCTCTTCTAATCTGATGAATAGGAGAATAAATGGTATTAAGTTGTGTAAGCACAAAAATAAGAATCCATCCAATACAATTTCTATTTGTTAAATAGTTGACAGGGAACAGGATAGCTCAGTGGTAGAGCACTTACCTCTGGTGCGTGGGGTTTCTGGTTCGATCCCCTACCAAATAAGTCTGTGGTGGACAATATCATGTCCGTGAGATTTCTCGGGGTACTCCCGTTTCCTTCCACTTTCTTATTCCGCCAAATCTTCCATCGTCATCAACTTGTTTTAATCATCGTCTCCCTTAGCCCAAAAGTTCATGCTCATGGGACAAACCGAAATTCAATTCCATTAATAGTTGACCATAACATTCATAATTATTTAAACTCATTCGTTCGGTGAAGTCTGGAGATTCCGATGATTTACTTGATTTGCGTACATTCACGTATTTTTTTTTTTTTTTAATATAAGCGTATGTTTAAAATATTTCTACAACATTGAGATTATATTAGACATAATGGATCCAAACCAGAGATGTACGCGAGGGTGGGATCTAGAGGTTCATACCTCCCGAAATCGAGACTGTTCATTAAATTTATTCTTATTTTAGGGGTGATACAATTTAACCTCATATTGAATTCGGACTCCCTCCATCCTGAAATAAATTTCCGCGTACGTGCCTGCTCCAGACTACACATATTCTTCGGAACCAAATCTTTATTTCCATGTCTCTCAAAGAAAAAAGGAACTATTCTAATCTATTTTGTGAAGAATTGACCACCGAAGTTTTACACAAAACCTTTTTCTATTACTAACAATAAAATAGTTCAAGAGTAAAGAGTTGTTTTCGATTACTGAGTTCTCATGGAAGGTAACTCATCTTAGTGTAGTCCAGGAAGGGCTATGCAGATCCAGATGATTTTCATTGGATGATAAGTGGTCAGCACTTCGGTGTCAATTGCTTCTATTTATAGTTCTCAGACTGCTACTTCTTAACTCAGTTAGGTTCCCAATTATTTCACAATTTTGGCTAAAATCCTTCATCCGCAGTGGGAATTGATTTACAAATATGCAAATAAAGGTGCGCTTTCTAATTTTTTAGTTACACAGGAAAACACTTCCAATTATTATTATTATTATTATTATTATTATTATTATTATTATTATTATTATTATTATTATTATTATTATAAATATTATTATTATTATTATAAATATTATTATCAGTGGCGTATTTAGGTGCTATCGGGCTCAATCGGACCCGAAATAAATTTGTTAGTTTTTCGCATTTCACGTACAACAATACTCCTTCTTACCGTTTTTAAGAATTTTTTTTGTTATGCTCTTTGTTCAGAAATAATACTGTATTTGTCAAATTTCATTCCATGTAAGAACTGCGTTCTCTTTTCCTTCTCTCCTTTTTCCTTTCCAAAAGGAAAAAATATTAGTGCTTGAGTGCGCAACCCCTCCGGAGCAAAGTCCTAAATTCACCACTGATTATTATTATTGTTATTCTAAATAGGCGTCTTCCTGTAATAGCTTCAACGCTTTCAAAACTGAAGATATGTGGCTGAAATCATGAAAGCATCCCTCTGTAAAATAATGTATCATGTATGGTAAAAGCAATTTTCAAACTAAACGTTGATATTAAATTATTAAACAATTTAACAGTACTTCACCTCCATTAGCAAGAGCACTTCCAGAGTAGACAACCCATATACTAGTGTACTATTGTGATGTTGCTATTGTTGTGTTGTGTTTACCTCTATGAAGCTTATCGTTATCATGAATGGTTGTTATTAGCGAGAGAAGCTCCAACATTTGAAAGCATAATTTTATGATATATTTACTTAGGTTACAAGCTATCTGGCTCATGATTAGTCGCTGGAGCGATAAAGCCTCCGCTACAATCGATAAGCACCATGGACAAACAACTGCAGAAGATAGGGTTACTACGAACGTGATGGTGGTTCAATGGTTGAATAGGGGTCACACACTCATCCCTGTTCCTTCTTTCACGGTCGTAAGTTAAGGCTTTCGGAATAGCACTACCAGTTTTGTGCCATTAAATATTTCTTTTAAAGTGGAGCAGCTAAAATATTTGATAAACGGTTATGTGTTTGGGCGCAATGTCTGCCGTTGTTTTGCAGTAAATCAATATGATACGTTTCAAAGCTCGAAAAAGAAGTATAGTCAAATGCAACATTTGCTTGTTACACGGGGATAAAGTTATGCATTATTGCTTAATCTTCTTATCTATTATAATTTTTATTATTAATATTGATACTTTTTATTAATAAAACATGGCTATCATTATTCTCAGTATGCATTCCTCGTCACATTAAATACGAATACCCATAATACGTTACTTTCGAATGATGAATCTAGTAGATGCAGGTCTTCAGAAACTGGTGTGTATTTTCTAGAGAAGTATTTCCCATTTGGGGATCTTTACAACAAATTTAAGAGATCCGTGACATTACTTGTAGTCTATATTTTAATTTATAACACATTCGATTTTACAAAATCATCGTTTCATAAGCTCTTCGACAACATGCGAAAGAATGCCATGAAATTCCCCATCTGTCGGTAAAAATAGAAACAAACTACAACTGGAAACTATTGTTGTAGGTGAAATAGAATCTATTGTTGGAGAAAATAAAATCTACTGTTGTGGAAGGAAATATAATCTAGTGTTGGAAAGGAAATATTAGAATCTATCGTAGAGGGAAAATTATAATTTATTGTTGAAGGAGGAAATAGAATCTATAGTTTGGGGAGGATAATCTATTGTTGGGACACTAGACTTCTTGTCAAAAAAATCACTTCTTAGTATTTTAACCGTTTCTATTCTATGCTGATTTTTGATTCATCTCTGTGGAAGTCATTAGAGAAGATTTGAAGCCCCATTCTTTGTTTTCTGTCATTTTTTTTTTTTTACGATGATAATTACGCAAGAGCAATGTTACTCTTATTATGGAATGAAAGTCTGCAAATTTGTTCGAGGTAAGAAGAAAATATAAATATTTGTACCGTTCAAGCACAACACTTATAATATACAGTAGTTTATTCATATAGTTGTTATTTAGTGTTACATTTAACAAATTTCATGTCTATTGTACTTTAAAAGTAAATGGTATTTAAACTAAACATATGTTAAAATAAGGTAAGATAAATTATTTTTGTGAATTGGTTGCTCGAATTACTTGCGTAAAAGTGCCTTTGATGAATATTGAGAGCTAAATGATTCTAGAAACTTATTCTGGTAGTATGCTTGTCGTGGAAGATCCGGGTTTGATTCCCTGCGGGAGCTCATGTGGTTCGGATTCCACGTTAATCAGTAGGTCCACGTCTTATATATCCTCGCTGCTGAAAGGGACGTTAAACTTAACTCAACTCAACTCTAGCAGTATGCTCTATACAGATCCACTTCTTACAAAGACATGTTATAGCATGAAAGCTAGGAATTAAATATTCTAGTCTGGCCCATTCGCAATCAAACTGAATAGAAGGTTCTCGTTTGAATTATCATTTCGTTGGTGGAAACGAATACATTAGAACAAAGTCCAATACACGAATTCCAATACACGAGTTTCCAATTTCAGAGCACTATCAATAGCGCTAGATAAATATTGATATTAACGCCAAAGTATAGATGTCACTATATAGAATATAAGCAATTAATTCTTCATTTTACTCGGTTATGTAACTTTGAAAAGAACTATATATTATACATAGTAACTTACTGGTTCGTTTCCTGATTATTCTGAATAGAATGTCGCTGACCATACTTCTTGTATGCACCATTTTTGTGCGTTCTATTGGAAACACGCATAGCCCATGCCTGCAGTCTACTCCAATCGCAACCAGATAGGAAAGCAAATCACAGCCAACAGCGAAAAAGCGGGTGTTGAAACCACAACACAACGCTAACCATGAAATTCCCTCGAATGTATACACTAGAAGAAATAAGCAAACACAGAGGAAGAAAAATCCTCTCAGTTGGAGGTTAATTTGTGCCATTTTTCATCTCTTTTTATATGTTGGTAACAGGAACTCATGCTTCGTAACAGGGTTAACTGACCGCTTTGATAATCTATTTTCCCTCTAAGTTGCAGTAGAGTTATTTCTATTGTGTGTTGGATTTTTTTATTTGACTTGTATTGACGAAGAGTTTTCCATTCCAGCGCCAATGCAGTGCTATTTCCGCATTGGCTATCACACACTAGGGGAGCTGCAAGAAAACACAAAACACATTTCCCATCTATTACGGCCAAGTGGACATGTCTGGATGGGTCTACTTCTGCACTAAAATCTTCTTCCCTACACTGTTGTAATCAGATCGTACTTATAAAGCCCACCCCAATTTTCTCTCAGTTTTCTAGATGACAAATGTCTTAAGAGAAGGATCAGGTTTTGGTGCTAAATTTCGTTTTTGAATGTTATTGTTCCTATTTATGTATTTCATGTGAATAACATTCTAACTCTCATAACAGTTTAATTAATGGTTCAAGCACATTCTGATATTTGGCACTTAATTTTGAAATCAGTTTTTCTTCATTTTTAGTGGACATTATGATGGTGTCGTTTACATAATTGAAAATAAGATCGATTTTTTTTTTTTTTATTTATGTCACCCATCACTTTGATCGAACTTGAAGACCGCCAGCGACGCCAATTTCTGTATGTCTTGAATGGTGTCGCTCAGGTGAACGTATTTCATTGTCATATAACCAAGCAAAGATTCAAGAGAAATAGATCCAAATTCTAGGAGGCTAATGGCGGGCCCACGCGGCCCCCAGGATCAACGTCCACCCGACGTCACTACGGACAGACAGAAACTCTTCCCAACTCTCAAATGCTGCACATAATTGGGAGGACGTTATCTCTAGGTGTTGTACCCATTAACGTGCATATGTTACTCCCCAATGAGCGATGTATTCAGCAAGATATCGAAACTCTTTCTGGGTTTGAAATATTGGAAAATACATTGCAAGCTGAAAGGTTTAAAGTGGCCCTTCCTCCGACACCAGAGGATCTACCTTTCGTAAAAATAGGAGATACAATGGCAGAGCTCGCATCTGTAGTGTGAGGGATTCTGGTTCGATCTCAGGCCATGCATACTTGTAGTGGACAACATAGTGGGATTTCTCTCGGTATTCTCCCGTTTTCTACTATACTCTTATTCAACCAATTCTTTCATAAGCATTCACTTTCATTAATTATGTCTGTCTCATTCCCCCCCCCCCCCATAGGGCATAAGAATGTTTTCTTTTTTTTCCCCGGAAAGAAATTATATAGTATGTTTTCAGCAAGGATGTTATAAAATAGAGGATCTGCCCATATGTATCTTCATCCCATTAAACTAATGAAGCCAAAAAACAACCGAGCATCGGCACGTCTGATTGGCCACTCTCGTTCCCGCCATGATTGTTGGCTCAAAAAGTTGCGATCTTATTGGGCGGAGTGGGCAGAGTAGGGGTGGCGAAACTGTGACGTATAGCTTCAAGATTTTGTTGTAAGGGCAAATCCTCTATTTTATAACATCCTTGGTTTTCAGCTGGACGAATCCAGCAGTCGACAGTATTTAGAAGAAAAATATGTAGATTTTGGATACTGGTGGCTTTTCTGGTGCTGTTCCTGCCACGACAGGAGAACTGCAATACGTATTGCAGTGCAGCGTTTCTGTACTGCGTTCGAAATTGAAAAGAATTGATTTAGTTTAACGTCCCACGTTATGTTCTTTAGACTGAAGAAGACAGATGGTTAGTGAAAGAATTTAGAAGGATTTAGAAGGAGTGAAGGAGAATCATATGAAATAAATTATTTGCTCTTTTACTGGAAATTGAACCCAGGACCACGAGTACCAAAGATGCACGGGCTAGCCAATAGACCACGGGGAGGTCTTATGGCAATGAAGCCAGGTCAGCTTATATATTGATACGTACTTCCTATCTGTGTACGTGTGTTTCGTAGAAATGTTAGTGGAAGTGCAGTCAATTATCATCTCGTTATATTTATTTCCATGTACGAAGAAGTCCAGATTATACACAAAAATGAGACTGAAAAAATTCATGCAAAACCAGATAATGTTTATGTAAGTACATAACTATGATAATATGTATCCTGTACATGCCAACAAAGGACATACATAGTTTGCGTCTATTTGCGACTCTACAGATTGGTCCTGGATGAGCAACAAACTTGTACGTACCCTGGTGCAGAAACTCTTCTGTATGATACAAAATCCTGCTATATTTTACCTCACCATATTTTCTAGACTAAAAATCAGCATTTCTTTCCCTCACGGTTAACGTACACGCTTCAGCGCAGGAGACCAGATATCGATTCTCATGTGATTCATATCCCAAGTTAAGCAGTAGATAAACGTCTCATATAGTCTCGCTGCTGAAGGTGAAACTAAACTCACATAAGAGAACAACAATTATGTTTGCACTAATTGTTTTTCGACTGTATTTATCACAATTGAAAACAACACAGAAATACATTCTTTTTATGCTGACTTTTATAGTGTATAAATATATTTACAGCACAATACGATTCACCGCACAGCATGTAACACACACAAGCATATACAATACAACACCTATCAGAAAACTACAATAAAATACCAAGAAACTAAATCTCTTAAATAAGCAATTACTCTATATTATTATTATTATTATTATTATTATTATTATTATTATTAGTAGTAGTAGTAGTAGTAGTAGTAGTAGTAGTAGTAGTAGTATTTAATAAGGAACACTTCAATAGTCCATGCAAAATGTGAAAACCGTAAAGTTTCCCGCTCGTACTTTAAAGCTTTAGCAGCACTCTAGTCCAAATGGCGGTTCTTCGCTCGGGAAGAATGAGTTTTACGGAAAACGTTGAAACCCCTTTCCATACGTATTTTAATAAAAGAAAAATGATAAAAATACAAGTTCAGTCAATAGCTGTTTTCAAAATTTCATTTTAAAAATTCGATTTTTTTCTTTCTTTTTTCTTTTCTCTTTTTTTTTTTTTTTTTTTTTTTTTTGTATTTTATAATTACAAATTCGAAACTTGTATCTGAAATTGAATGGAAATCGCTCCCTCCTGCATTTACCGGTAACATTTATGAAAATGCTGAGACATGTGATCCTTTATTTTAAATGGGAATTTGTTTGGCAAATTTCAACTTCTTAACTTGAAGGGCTGGTAAGATGCTCTACTTTTGGTATGAAATTTGATTCCTCATTGTCCTGCCTTAGGATACGCAGGACATTGAACAAAAATGGAGGGATATGAATCCCGCTAAGCCGAGTGCTGAGTATGCTCAAAAATTCGTTTCAATCGATTCAGCAAACTTCTCGTGGAAAAGCGACATACAATGTCATTTTAATTTTTCGTTACAGGAAAACATTCACTTGTTCTTATGGTGACGACAAGTGCATGGCAGAAATTTAAAATGAAACTGCACTTAGGGTTAAGAGCTCCTTCTGGAGTAAAATCAACTTAAAATCTGCGTTTTACTTTGCGATATTAGGCATAACAGTTATAATTGATGTTTTGTATTTTGTGGTCTGCAAATTTGGGAAGACATATAGAATAAGCCTCTATATCCTTTCCGAAGACATGTAATTTATCGCGTTATTTTTAATTTCCACAACGAATACGTATTTCTGTTGAGAACATCTGCTATGAATATCTTAGTTAGAATAGCAGATGGTGCTGTCAATAGGATCAGTTAACTTGTGTTATATACAATCCTTTTAACTTCCCCAAATGTAGAAAAAAATTTTACGTTTAAAAGAAAATCAGTTCTGAAAGGGTTAAAGAATTTACAATAACAAAGAAATATATGTTAAAAGTAAAAGTATATATAATAATGATATACCAAGAAACATTATCTCACAAATTTGTTGAAATTGGAAAGAAAAAAAATTAGAACAACTCATAAATGCATTTATATCCCGTAATTTGCGAAATATTTTAACTACCTGATGTGAAAAACCATTCTTTTGCTGAAGCAGCTCATTTGCTTCAGCACCGATTTGGGAGTCCTTCAAGGATGCCAGTGCACTTTTGAACTGGTTGTCGAATTTGGTATTGTCATTTAAGAGACAATTGCTGCTGTTAAAAAAGGAATAGCTCAGTGAGTTCTCATGCTTTCTAACAAATGGGATAGGTATTGCTTCTCACCAACTCCAATGAAGAGTTGTTACTTGGTCGCAGGTCTGTTTATTAGATTACCAAATATAAAAATATTGTAACTGTAAACAGATACTGGTCCCTGTTCTAAGTATAGCCAGGTCTACAGATTTAGCAGTGGAATTACAGTTTTTTAATATAATATACTTTTATTTAATATCTTTCATTATTTATTGAATGTGTTTTTTGGCACACTTCTGTATCGCCGGCCCAATTTAAAAATCGAAAAAAGTACCAAAATGTACTCCATTCGGCTATATTTGGTTGGATTATATTAAGTGACGTTAGATTACGTTACATTAGACGTGCAGTTTTACTATACCGATCCATAGTATAAGTAGTTGTAGGAGGCCGGTAGCCAACCGAAAAATATTGGGGGAGGCGGTAGAAGTTAGGGGAGCCGATCCAACCGTATTTTAGTTCATTACCATATTATAGTTCATTTGCAAGACTAACGTGAACATTTTAATGGGCCAGTAAAAATTTAGGGGGACCTGACACCCTAGATCCCCGTGAATACGGGCCTGAGTAGTGGATATAGTAGTAGTAGGAACGGGTTAGAAGCCCCGAAGTGGTTGGTTGGGTTCTGTTCTCGACATGAAATAGGTAAATTAAAGACTTGCCCAAATTTTTCTTGCATCTTTAACAATCTATGCATCCGTATAGTAAAACAAGTGTACCTCTCCGCGAAATAGTCCATCGGCCACCACATACAGTGTCGCTTTACATCAAAAACAACCAAAAAATACAACCATTTTCTTAACTTTTACTATTCCCCTTACCTGACTTTTACTCATTCTTCCTCACAAACTTAAATAAATCCTCCGATTGACTTGGTAAATTTCCTAAAATTGGTCTGGCAATACTGCAGTTAACCCGTTAAAAAAAAAAAATTCGGAACCGCAATTATTATTCCTATGCCAATATAACATGATTCACTTGTTTATAGTAAAATTGTTATATTTAATAACTCATAGTATAATTTGAAATTTATTTTTGGCATAGTTACCCATAATTTGAATTAAGAATAGCTTAATTCTATAGAGGTAAATTTACACATTTGAATTGAAAGCATTGTTAGCAGTGCGTGGAATAAAAAATGGTTAAATAGCGTTTGTTTATATACAGAATGAAAATGAAATCTTTATGTTTTACGTCCCACATTATGACAGCTAGGATAAAGGAGACGGTGATGATGAGAATGGATGAAATGGATTAATGAAGAAAGTGGGAGGAAACGGGAGCACCCCTAGAAAACCCACGTACATGGTGTTTCTCCGCCACAAAGCCCACTTGACGCGAGCTGGTATCGAATCAAGAACCCCATGCACCAGAGGCGAACGTTCTATCACTGAGCCACATTGTTTATATATAGATGTGTGTCACTTGTTGCTCTAGCTCAGTTCATATCCACAGTCCGTTCAATCTTTCAAGCACTTTCACCATAATAATAATAATACATCTGCAAACCGGGTAAACAGTGCACGAATAATCAAGACTTTACTGTATGTACTTTATTATGGAATCAATTTGGAGAAATTTTTATTTTAAACTAATTAAATCAATTCTTTGATTCATGAGGGGCCTCTAAGAGTAAAGAATTGAGACAATATCTTACCTACTATAGATGACTTACGATAAGTTAAGTTGAATTGATTTTAAGTCCCTTTCAGCAGCAAGGCTATATGAGACGGGACCTACTGACTAACGTGGAATCCGAACCACATGATCTCCATGAGCTCCCGCCGGGATGACATACGATAAGGTAATACAGTAAAATGACAATGTTATGAACATAATTGTATAAAAAAAACGCTGAGAATTGTAAAATTATGTTTATGTACCTTCCCTTTTCCTCATTTAATAGGTCTTAAAATATTTAATTTTAACGAATTTTGACCTTGCAGCGTAATGAATAAAAATTTTGAGGTTTTGCCTATATCTTTTTTTTTCTCAAAGTGTAAATCAAATTCTTGTTTTACACTCTGTAAAGAAAAAATAGCGACACCTCAATTCTCAAGCTAACTTACACAGAAAACCATAGTTGCAGCTCGTTAGAAGAGAAACACAAGGAAATGAAGAGTGGGATAGTACATTTGCGTTATCTGTGACACTTGTGATGTACGACATCGCTTGTCAATTGTTTGTGTATCAGTAATGTTTTCACTAGATGATACTGAATGCGTCTCGTAAATTATTGTAGTGAGAATTCTGCATTGCATTTGTGATGTGTAGGCTGAGGTAAATGACATTTTATGATTGTTCTTTGCTTTCTCATCGTTTGGATAGTGTCAAGTGGCAAAATTGTTGTTGTGTAGCGTTGTTTGTGTGTGATATTGTTGCTACATGTGGACTGTAAACAAATAAGATGGGAAAGAAATGTGACTTGGTGCCATGTGAACAAGACATAATTCTTGCTTTGAGCAGCTAAGGCAAATCTCTAAGGGAATAGATGGAATACTGAAAATCCATCATTCTACGGCAGGAAGAGTAATTCACAAGTGAAAACAGCATAGCAAATCGTCCCTTCGTCAACAGTGTGAAAGAAGAAAGAAAGTATCACCCAGAGCAGATTGCTAAATGAAATTAATAGCACTGCAGATTTAAGGAGCGATTTCCCCAAAAATCACTTCTGTAGTTTGAAATGATCTTGGAACTGCAGTTACTAGTGCAACTGTATTGTCTTGAATGTATGAAGAGGATATTACAAAGAAAAAAACCGCGTAGAAAGTCCAAACTGACAAAACACGGAGGACTTCAACAGGTAGTTTTGTGAGTCGATATGCAACTTGGACTTATGACAACTGCAAGCACGTCGTTTTCTTTGTTGAAAAGGAGTTTAGAATAGTGGAAAACGATGGTGGTGTGAAGTTGTGGATACGAATAAGCAAAGAACTTGACAATGATTTTGTTTAAGAGATGCAAATATTCAGTTACTGAGTGATTGTATGGGCTTGGTTCACCGTTAAAGACGTCAGAACGACGGATATATGTGAAAGATCGTTTGATGCACGAAAGTATCTTCAAATTCTAGTACGTAAAGTTCTTACAACAGCTAAAGATGACTTTTCTGAAGAAAATTTGGACTACTTCCTTTTCCAGGACGATAATGCTTCATGTCACCGAGCGAAAATCGTTAATACGTGGTTCACGAATATGACTATTTAGAGACTCATGTGGCCTACAAACTCACCTAACATGAATCCAGTTGAAAATTTGTGGATCAATATGAGCAGAAGATTCAATAGACAACTATCTCAACTAGAATGGAATTCAAGGAACAGATAATCCGGGTGTTATTCCGTGATATCGAAGTTGCATTTTGCAATAGCCTTGTTACCAAAGGGCTCCGATGATTCGCTGCACTGAGGAAAGCCCATGGTGCACATACAAAATACTAGTTTGGTGTATGGTACTTCCCGATGTTTGCACACAATATGTCTTACCTTTAAGAAATACCATTTCTTGTTTTCTGCTATTATTGATTTTTTAAGTTTTATGTATAACTCTTCTTATTAACGATTTTGCCCAAAACACACATAGCTACTTATATATGGATATAAATTCATTAAATGCATGTCAAAAGCCCGAAGCTCTGGCGCAAGTATTAGAATGAACTGTTCATTAGGAATATGCATTGTAATATTATCAGGAATTCATGTAAAAAATCATATTCATTAAAGTATGTTGCGAAAACCATATCCGAGCAAGTGTCGCTATTTTTTCTTTACAGAGTGTATATATTAAAAACAATAGTTCTCTTATTACATTATTTTATTATTCAGATAATATGCCAGCCCTTTTCCATACATATACGCGATTTGCTGAAGCAGGATCGTGATTTAAAAGTAACCAACAAGCGCTATTCTTCTAAATAAGCTTTGCAAAATCTTCTAATGTAAGAAGCAACTCTATTGGCTAAGTACGAGCGCAAAGATTAAAATCAACCAACAAACGTTTCGATTTCATGCCTTAGCATTTCGTTCATGAATGTAGTATCAAAGAAAGTCTAGAACAATGTGTATAATGTTGTCGATCTGAATAACGTATTTAACGATCGCTTATACACAGGAGTATGTGGAAACAACAGACGAGATATGATCAAAAAATACGGTGAGTAACTGTATTAGAAACAAAGTAATACGCCTTCATGAAATTTGATTCAATATCCTTCAAAGTACTATTCTTGGCTAACAATGGACTTATCCTAACGTTGAATCCATGAGTGGAAGTATTTGTGGAACGATTCTTTTGGAAGGACGTTGAGTTGCACTGTCGTAGCCCTCTCAATAACAGGAATGGTGTCTGGAGAGCACAGCTAATGTGGACAGGTACGATTTTTTGGCTTAAAACTTGCGGATCAAAAGCAAGGTGTGACACAGCGCGTTTTCGTGGTGAAGAAGGAAGACATTTGCACATTTAATGGAAGGTTAAAATGTTTTTCTAGGACCCATACGAGATGTTTAGTTCTTCGAAAAGTTGTCGAATAGTCATTCGCCTGTTTGAACAAATCATCTCTGTCACTTTTTTTTAAACGTTTTCATCTGTTTTTGACGTCGAAGGACGTAATGATTCTTGTTCGTTTTCAACCGACTCCTTCCACTTTTGAATCGCTCGTACCACTTGTTGACATTGCAATGCAACCGATTAATCGGCATATACTGATTTTCATATTTCGTGAGCTGAGTTTTTTTGACACTTTTTGCAGCTTAGATCAAAACTTAATGTTGGCACGCGATAGACACTCTTAAAACACGTCTTTACTCTTCTGCCTCTGGAAGCCAACTAACATGTCTGAACTTGTTCAAACTCAATACTGACTGTACCAAAGGTTTAAGCTACCTTGTTTTACTAGTTGAAATGGATACAACATCGATAGATGGCACTGTGCAACTATATTCACCGTACTTTTTGATTACACCTTGTATTTTCAAAAAGATTAATACAAGCGCCTTTCACCTACATTAGGTTACTCCATATCTTTCCTTTGTGAACATAATACTCCCTCCCTTTTTATACACTGCCATCATTTATCGCATACAAACGTCTATTCATCGCTTGAAGATAGTAAATATTTGTCTCATTTAATTTTTCTTTTTTCGAATATGGAGGACAAGGATAGAGAAATTTTCCTTCCAAAAAGTAAATAAATAAATAAAAATAAAATAAGTAAATATAAGGTACGGAAGAGTAACTTGTACTCCCTTTTCTCCTCTAACTGAATAAAAAGATAAAGACCTACTGCAATATAAGAAGAAAAAACATTGAATAGTTATTTGATGACTTTTATCTTCGTTGCTCATAGATGGCGCTGTTGTGTTAGCCCGAAGGTTGTGACATAATATCCAAAACTTCTTTTTCACGAGTTTTCGAGCGATGTTATTTTTTTTTCTCGTTGTTTCTGTTTCTTTAAAGACGATTTTCCTTATTTCAATATATGTGTATATGTAAATATATGGACAGATTAAAATCAAACTAACGTTATAATCTCCCTTGAAGAAACAAGGAAGAGAACAATCAGTTGTCCAATTTCATTTTCCCCTTCTAAAAGAAAATATTGAGTTTCTTTGCTTTTATGTCTTTAACAGAATATAAATTAACATTAACCTTAGAATAAATTATAATAAATAAATTATAGTTAAATTTAGAATTATAATTAATAATAACACAACCATACACACCCAAATAAAAGTTCTATGCATCGGACACCAGGATATAGATTCAATGTACTTTGTTACACAGAATCAAAATTTCAAAACTCCAGTACGTTTGACCGTATCAATTTCTGTTCTTTTCTTTTTCTTTTTCTTTTCTTTTTTTGGCGAAAAACGAGCGATTTTCGATAAGGAAGATACACAGCTATGCAAAAAAGCAAAAGTTCTGTTCAGCGGTCCCAAGGATATAGATTCGATGTATTTTGTTACACAGAATACAAATATCGAAACCCTGGGATTAAAATATCTAAAAATCGCTCAAGTTTTTTGACCATATAAAAACATTGACATGACAAATCTTCCTGTTGTTCGAAATTTGGCTTCTGTATAACAGAATACATCGAATCCATACCCTGGGGTCCAATGGACATTACTTTTATTTGTGTGTGTGTTTGTGTGTGTGTGTGTCTAATTAATTATTAAATGATTGTATAATGTTAAATGTTTGAATACCCAATGGAAAACTAAGCAAATCATTTGAAAGTGTTTATCATTGAACTAGAATGGTAGTTTAATTCACAATAATTGATTGTTTTACTGTACAACGTTATACCTAATCAACATACGCCGTAAGTCAGAGGAGAAAGGTTATTGGATTTTCATGGCAGTAGCGCATAATTCTGAAAGTGGTAACCAGTGATGAAAATTTCCCGGAAAATTTTGAAAGGGAAAATTTTCCAGAAAATTTTCCGATTCATAGAAACATACTCCACTTATTCCTACATCGTTTTGTAGCCGTGATGTGAGGTGGAAAATTTTCTTCTATATTCTCCGGAAAATTTACCGTTAACAAATATCAGTGATCAAGTAACAATTCCTCAGTATTCATAAATTGAATAAATTCATGTATAGAAATGTTAAAAATTGAAAGATTGTTTAAAGAATCTGAAAATTTTAATGGCTCAGACAATTTTCAGTACTATGTAGGAACAAGTGAAACACTTTTTCATGAATCGAAGAATTGTCTGTCCTGTACAGTGATGAAAATTTTCCGGAAAATTTTGAAACAGAAAATTTTCTGATTCATAAAAACATACTCCACTTATTCCTACATCATTGTTTAGCCGTGATGTGAGGTGAAAAAATTTCTTCTATATTTTTCCGGAAAATTTTCCGTTCTTAATAAATATCAGTGATCAAGTAACAATTCCTGAGTATTCATAAAATTGATTGAATTTATGTACAGAAATGTTAAAAAGTGAAAGATCGTTTAAAGAATCTAAAGATTTTCATGGCTCAGACAATTTTCAGTACTATGTAGGAACAAGTGAAGCAATTTTTCATGAATCGCAAAATTGTTTGTCCTGTATACCGATGAAAATTTTCCGGAAAATTTTGAAACAGAAAATTTTCTGATTCATAAAAACATACTCCACTTATTCCTACATCATTGTTTAGCCGTGATGTGAGGTGGAAAATTTTCTTCTATATTTTCCGGAAAATTTTCCGTTAACAAATATCAGTGATCAAGTAACAATTCCTCAGTCTTCATAAAATTGATTGAAATAATGTATAAAAATGTAAAATAGTGAAAGATCTTTTAAAGAATCTAAAGATTTTCATGGCTCACAATTTTCAGTACTACACCGTATGTAGGAACAAGTGAAACAATGTTTCACACATCGAAATATTTTGTGTCTTGTATGGAAAAATTGAGGAATATTTTATGAGTCGGAAAATTTTCATCATTTTGAAGCAAAAAGTAAAACAACTTTTTGTGAGTCGGAAAGTTTTATCGCTCTGTAAAAACAAATGTAAGGAATTTTCATGAATCGGAAAATTTTCATCACGATGTAGAAACAAGTGAAAACGCTTTTCATAATCCGGACGGTTTTGGATATTATCTATAGTGATATTAGGTGGAAAATTTTCCACTATATTTAACTGCAGATTGAGATACACAATTCCTGTAGAGGAGAATTAGACAGCAACAAATTATAATTTTCCAATTAGATTTCGGGAACCAGAAAATTTTCTAATATTTTAAGCTTGGAAGTAAGAATTTACATAGTGTTTTTTCTCTCTCTATTATATCTACTTATTTATAAATGTTGCAGAATGTAAATCTATAGAAGTAGTAAAGCTATGAGAAAACCGTCTTAGGTGTATTAAACTGACGAAATCTAATATTGTATGATCAAAGGTGGATTCTGAGAGAAGAACGCATTGAAGTTTTTTAAACATTCTTCAAATGAAGAATTGTTAGATTTTCACTTCATGAAACTTTTTAAGATAATATTTATTACCAATAAATTTTACGACTAAACAACGATGTAGGAATAAGTGGAGTATGCTTTTATGAATCGAAAAACATTCATGACTTTTGATAAATTGAAATTGTAAATGATAGAATGGGATATTTGTACTCTACGAACTCATGTTCTCTGCACTTTGCATACACACAGAGAGAGAGAGAGAAAGAGAGAGAGAAAGAGAGAGAGAGAGAGGAGTTGAATTTAGTTGATTTTGAGTTTAACGTTCCTTTCAGGAGCGAGACTATATAAGACGGGACCAACTGATTAACGTGAAATCCGAACTACATTAGCTCCCGCTGGGAATCGAAGCCAGGTCTTCCATGCCAAAGGCGCATATGCTAACTGCTTAGCAACGAAGGACCTCGCAGATGAAGAGAGAGAGAGAGAAACACTGTGTAAAATTTACTTCCTAACTTGAAATATTAGAAAATTTTCCGGTTCCCGAAAGCTAATAGGAAAATTATAATTTGTTGTTGACTAACTTTCCTCTACAGAAATTCAATTTTGTGGCTGAATGTGCAGTTAAATATAGTGGAAAATTTTCCACCTAATATCACTATATATAATATCCAAAATTTTCCGGCTTATGAAAAGTTTTTTCCACTTGTTTCTACATCGTGATGAAAATTTTCCGATCTATGTAAATTCCTTTCACTTGTTTCTACAGAGCAATAAAACTTTCCTGTGCACAAAAAGTGGTTTTACTTTTTGCTTCAAAATGATGAAAATTTTCCAACTCATAAAAAGTTCTTCAATTTTTCCATATAAGACAGAAAATATTTGGATTCATGAAAAATGGTTTAACTTGTTCCTACATAGTAGTGAAAATTGTGTGAACCATGAAAATTTTCAGATTCTTTAAACGATCTTTCACATTTTTACATTTCTGTACACGAATTCAACCAATTTTATGATTGCTGAGGAATTGTTACTTGATTACTAATATATTTTTAGAACGGAAAATTTTCCGGAAAAATATAGCGGAAAATTTTCCACCTCACATCACTAAGTATAGTATAACATGTACATTTAGAGGACGGGCGCTTATGTTCACGTATATGATGAAATTTTGCATATTAATTAATTATTGGATCTTCAGCTTCCTCTTTTAAGTTCTAATATTTTCTTGTATTTTTCAAATCATCGATCAGTTGTGTTCTTCTTTTTCCTATTCCTCCTTTCCTTCCATCTTTCCTTCTATGGTGGTATGAAGAAGAGCATTTTTTTCGGAAGATGTGTTCAATCAAATTACGAGAAATGCTGGCTAGAAGTGTTCTCTTCTCTCCTACCCGTATTAAAATTCTCGTTTGTTGCTATTTTTGACATTCTCCATTTTCCTCCATCATCACATTTCGAATCTTTCTATTATTTCCTCTGTAACTTTTGTAATGCCGAAGTCTCTGAACCATACAATCCAATGCTCCGTATATAGCACTTGACCAAGTCCAATATTGAGCCTACTAATTAAGAGTGTTCTTATCTTGTTGAATGCTTCTTTGGCTATGCGATTCTTGATCTGATCTTTTAGGTGCATTAACCGTCTCTCGTCAAAATGCTTCGCAGATAGTTGAAATTATCTACCTCTTCCAGTTCTTCTCTTTCTACTATAATCCGTAAGGGCCCGTTTCCTTGGAATATTACCATGACTACTGACTTTCCTATGTTGATTTCCACTCCATATAGTTTCGAGTGGCAACTCTTTTGTCAATTATCTCCTATAGTTCTTCTGTTGTGTTAATGTATTAAATACAATTAAAACATAAGAACTAATAAATTGCTATAATCGTTAATTGATTGTTATACCATTCTTGAAAGTAAAAGAGAATAAATCAAAAGGTGTTCTACTCTCATTAAAGACTGATTTTTAGTCCATGGTAACTATATAAAGCAATATAGGCATTAGCTTTGTTCTGTTAGAGTTCAGTCTCATATGGTTAGGTCCGGAAAGAGACTTAAAACGCCTTATATAATCCGGACTAAGATCCCTCATCTGAAAGGATTTTTCAGGTTGTCCGGGATAAAATAGACGACCACAGTCGTCACCTCGCACAGTACCAAAAGTCAGAACAAAACCTAACGGAATAAATGCAGATTAATACTAGGTCTAATAATTATTTATTAAAATAAAATAAAAGTAAGCAAAATATTTGTAAAAAAAAACAAATAAGTGAAAATGAATAAGAAAATTTAAATAAAACAAATATTTAACTAAGTAGCTCAAGCGGTAGAGCGTTGGCTTCGTATTCGGAAGGCAGTGGATTCTAATCCCGCTGCCGATCATCCTGATTGGGATTTTTCAGAATTTTCCTCAGTCCTATGAGAAATTGCCGGGATGGTACCCACTAAACAGGCCCTGGCCGATACCTTCCCAAATCCGTTGCATTGTTATTGTAGTTGTTAGATATCCAGTATAAAATGGTATCAGAACTGTATCTGCTGATTGTTAAATAAATAAACAATACGACAGCAAATTAATATGACTCACATATAACGTATCCTTCGTATTACAATAGACCCTCTAGGGCGAAAGATGAATATACCAAGTGGCACCTATTCTAGATTTTCTATCTAAAAATTTTATAAGCCATGGCCCTGAGAAAATTTAAAACACTACTTGAGCTTTGACAACATTAAAATTGTCTAGAAAAATGGAAGTTACGATTATAGCTACCAGGTCAATATCAAAATCATAGATATATATTTACTTCAAGTAACGTGACATCTCACGAGGATCGAACGTTCCCTACGTCGGAGAGTGAATTCTTGCATTATTTTTGCTTACATTTATTACGGATACGATGTTGGCCGGAACAACCGGAAAAACCGATAAGGCGTAGTCACCTAAATAGAACAGACTCATTATGACATAGTTAATGATATTAGTTGGATGGCCTTTGTTATATGATGGTGTGTAGATATACGCTTTCCTGTTTATTGGTAATATTTTCCACTTTCCTGTGTATGAGTGTGAAATCGAGTACAGTTCAAATCATTTATAAAGAAAAGTAAAGCAACGTTCTTTCTATAAGAGAATAAATTCCAGTCTATTCCATTTAACACTTTCAGCCCCATGTGTATCTTTTTGATACACAGTGAGGGTTTACTGATGGACCACGTGTATCAAATAGATACACATTGGCTGACGGTGTTCATAGCAAACTGTAGTCTGGTCCCGGGATGAAATTTACTCAAATAGGGTTGGGGCTGTTAATAAACATTCCGTATGAATTATAAGCCACTCTTTTGAAAAAAAATGAACAAATGCAATTATATTTCCACGCTTAAATACCAACCATGAAGAAACAAGTGTCTCTTATAAGAAAAATAATTATTCAGTCAATTTAAAATTATCTATAAATCATCTCAATTAAAAATTACTCTTGCATTTTCTTATTCTGGAAAGCAGAAAGTTTGTGGTTTTATTCTAAATTAATAAACGTTCCTGCCTTGTTATTTACCCGCAATTACACTGCACATGACATTTTGAATTTGTTTGTATGATAACCTATTATATTGAACAAAAGAATGCATACGGGTATTTCCATTTACCTTTAACTCTTCTTCAAGTAATTCAGGTATCTATGTCAATGTTAGGAGTATGTGTCATTGTTAGGATTATGCATATAACTGAAAGGAATATGTGTGTCACTGTTAGGACTATTTGTGTCACCGTTAGAAGTATGCGAGTCACTAACAAAGTGTGTGTGTCACTGATGGGAGTACAGTGTTACTGATAGGTGTATATGAATGAGTCATTAGAGTATGCGTGTTACTGATAAAGGTAAATGTTTCACTGATGTGTCACTGAGAAATATATAAGCGTCACTGATAGGAGTATGTGTATAACTGATAGGAGTGTGTATCACTGATAGGAGTAGACCCTTATGTGTATCATTGATAGAAGTATGTGTGTCACTGATGTGTCAATGAGAAGTATAAGTGTCACTAATAGGAGTATGTGTCACTAATAGGAGTATGTGTCACTGATAGGAGTATGTGTCACTGACAGGAGTATGTGTATAACTGATAGGAGTGTGAGTATCACTAATAGGAGTAGACTCCTATGTGTATCATTGATAGAAGTGTGTGTGTCAGCATGTATATTGCAATTATGTAGTACTTAGTAACTCAAGTGGAAGCATCATATAACAATCCTGATATTTGTGCAATAAACAATGTGAACCTACTTCCAAGGATATAGGGCAGTTAGGTGAAACATGTCTTCAGTAAAAAAAAGTCGTATTTGCTAGGAACAAGTATGACAATTTTGTTTCCGATTACATTGTAAAAGATCTTGATGTCGCTCATCCATCTGCCGAGAGTGAAATGTATGAAAAGAAGGAAGTTTTGCAGGTAAGTTTCCCATAAGAATGTAGGGTATGTGATCAGATCATGGTTCTGGATGTGATTCATAACTGTCTTATTGTAATTATATTTAAGCTTTATTATATATATTTTACAATACGTGTAATAGATTATTTTCTTTTTGCTTCTTACTCGTAACGTCAAATATTGCAGTGTAAGTATCACACGCGTTCATACTAATTAAAGTTTTGAAACGTACAAATATGTACGTAAATCTGATAACAAAACAATGTTTTTACCCAATCTTTGTTGTGTTAATCTACAATTGATTATTTCAATTATATTTAGCCCTCTCATGCATAAATTATGAAAAAGTTATAAAATACTAGCAGCGTTCACCCCGCTTCGCTGCGGTCACCCCGGAACGCAATAAACTTTGTTACTTAGATAATTTTTACTTTTTCGCTTTCAAATTGCATTAAATGTTAACATTATAGCGCCTGTCATTTATGTTAACCCGCCGAGTGATAGCAGCGTTCACCCCGCTTCGCTGCGGTCACCCCGGAACGCAATAAACTTTGTTACTTAGATAATTTTTACTTTTTCGCTTTCAAATTGCAGTAAATGTTAACATTATAGCGCCTGTCATTTATGTTAACCCGCCGAGTGACACGGTCATGCGGGTTGCATATAAATACGTTTATTTTTATACCTATGATGAACTAATAACAAAGGATTTGTACGTATGGACACTTGAATGGTCAATTATCTCAAGACACTGGTAATTAAAAATTAAAGTGATATGATAAAAACCATCTAGGGTCCAAATCCTAATAACCCCCCAAAAATAAAAGAAATTGGTTCAGCCGTATTAGCGTGATGAGCTAACAAAGGATTTGTGCGTTCTCTTTTATAATATAGATTTTTTGGGTTTGATTTTCTGACCAAGTAGATTCCTTAAAATAGATATTTGAAAAAAAATAAAATTTTGTAGTTTGATAAGCGAGATATGACGTGTCCTCATATGAGGACGCAGTGCAATAAAGGGAACAATATTTTTTCAAAGGATGAATTTATTAGTGAAATATAACAGACACAAAATTGTGAAACATTGTACGAAAACTACATAAAGAGGGGGGGGGATCTGTTGCAAATCAGTTAAGATATACCTTGGAAAGCCAAAACACTGAAATAGAATATTTGGAATATCAATACATTGCAATAAAATAACCCTATTTTTTTATGAGGCTTCAAAAAGTTAACATAAATCTTTATTTTGTTTGAGCAACAAAATAATGAAAATGATAGGCCTACAACAAAATATTGTATTAACTCACTAAACGATGAAAACTATTATTTATTGAATTGTATGAAACACTTTAAAGCACTCTGGACACAATGGTACCTCATACCTGCCACATATATATCGTGTCTTACTTTTACACCTCAGATCAGGACAACTATTTGCACATTTTCAGTCACCTTTGTTTGAGTAATGACCTCCTCCATCGAACTTTTTATTCCTGGGTACGGTCAGGATTGCTTTCTTCTTTAGTGGAGGTAGCGAAGTCTCACTCCTGGGTCTTCCTCTAACAGTAAGTCCTGCAGGTGTGATGGCATTTCCTTTGTAAATAAGTCTCATAGCCATACGAGTTTTGAACTCAAGCAAATACATATATTCATCTTTTTAATTTTTCCATAGTATCAAGGCGTTTACCACAGTAATACTCAAGAAATTATAATATCCACGCACATACCACCTCTTATTTCTAATGCATTTCTGTAACGAGCCACAAGAGAGTTCATCAAATCAATCCTTCTCTTATGAAGATTGTACTTTGAGATTGCAAATGGACGTTGAATTTTGATAACTTTCCTCTCTTTTCTGGAGAATTGTGAGGCTTCGTCTTGAGGTTCTAACCATGCTCTCCCATTTTCGTCGTTGTGTGCTGGTCTGCACCGATTCTCAAAGCATGGTACTGAGTGTACGGAATGTCTTCAGTAAGCACGCTCTCGTTCAAGGGATTCTTTTGAGGTACCATCAATTACAGCAACAGAGTTGTGTCGTCGTTGTCTGCTGGTTGGCAGGTCATGTCCTCATTCTGGGAAACGACCGTGATGACACAGCTGCCTAGAACGCTTCTTTGGTCCGGTTGCCTTGGAGCATAGTCTTCATTGTTCTGATCTTTGTTATTATTTTTCTAGCTTGATGAGCTCTCATTGGCAAGCAGATTAGGACCAGGTAGTTGGAAATAAACTTCACTTGTTTAAGCCGCCGTAGGAGAGTGGCATACGTGCTCTCGCTCTAGTTTGTCGACAGACATATATAATTTTGATCTTACTTCGTTTCATGTTACCAATGTTTACAGTTTCGAATCATAAAGACTGGAAATAAAACATACAAGATGCAATATTTGCGTATGCAATATAATGACAACCAGAAAATTTTGAAACCGCAGCTGCATAACGTCCTCACTTGAGGACACGTTTTTTGTCGCTATTATCTCGTTTTATATAATACGTTTGTTCAAAATAACAACACAATCTCATAAAGTTACACCAAAGTAACAAACTAAAAAAAAATATTTACCTGAAAGAATGATTCCAATCGCTGGAAAAAATAGGGAAAATGAGCTATCATGAAGTGTACCGGCCAATGAGCTGTTTGCATACCGAACGGGAATCAACTTCATTTCGACAGTTGGTCAAGAACGACATTCAGTTTTAAAAATTCTTAAAATTAATTTATTGAATCAAACCATTTAAAAACTATATATTCTCTTTGTGTATTAGCACTAAAAAATTATATATTATTGTGTTAGTGTAGGCCTATTAGCATTTACATACACAGAGTAATTTATAATGTCTAAGTTTAGAGCTGCAAATAACATCATCTGCTCTACTTTTTTCTTTTATGAAATGTTGGTACCTCTCTCTTCACCGACCAGCAATAGTCCTCTATCCTTGCAGGGTCTCAACGTCCTTGATTTCGAGTTTCCATCGTTCTTATATCCTGGTGAAACCGTTTTCCCATTTCGTCGCTTACATCTGCAAGATTTTCTGGAAAGAAGTTGAGGTGGGAGTGCAGAAAGTGGATTTTTTAAAGACATGCGACGTCCCAGAGCTTCATATGCGACCAGAAGTTGCTGCACCAGAACCTCCTAATTTTGAGCTTTAGTTTTGCCCAAAGAACTTTTTACAGCTTGAACAAAAGCACGCCAGGCATTTAACTCTTTGTCGTTTAAACTCTGTTTAAACAATTCGTCATGGATAAGTTTGCGAATATCAGGTCCTGTGAAAACTCCTTCTTTTAATTTACCATCACTTAGTTTTGGAAAACACTGTCTAAGATACTTAAATCACCTTACCTTCTTTGTCCATAGCTTTTACGAAATTCTTCATGAGGCCCAACTTAATATGAAGAGGTGGAAGCCACACCTTGGCTGGATCGATCAGAGGCTCATACTTGACACTGTTGGTACCGGGCTTAAATGTCTCTCTGGGGGACCACTCTTCTTGTGAAAAATGTTTTCCTGTGGCTCTTGAGTCCCAAAGACACAAAAGCAACAGTACTTTGTAAATCCACCTTGAAGACCAAGTAATATTGCAATAAATTTCAAATTTCCGCAAATTTTCCAACCATATTCTTTGTAGTTGATACGATTTAAAGTGAGTGCGAGATTCTTGTAAGTCCCTTTCATCGAAACAGAGTGTGTCACAGGAATAGACGGCAGCTTATTTCCATTATAAAGTAAAACTGCTTTCAGACTGTACTTAGACGAATCTATGAAAATACACCAATCGGATGGATCATGTTGAATTTCTAATTCATTCATCAGACCCTTGATGTCCGTTCATACGCAAAGGGAACCTTCCATTCTGTAGTATTCTGAAAAAAGCTCGTTCCTTTTCCTGTAGTGAGTGTAAGCAGTTCCAGGAGCCAGTAAATTCCACTCTTTGAGTCTAGCAGCCAAAAGTTTAGCTTTCTCTTTCGAAAGTTGTAACTCTCTTACTAAGTCATTCAACTCATGTAGGATGAAGTGAGGCTCATCTTTTACGTGGAAGGAATTGTCTCTCGGATCTTCATCTGCAGATATTGAGTTGGTGTCCTCATCGCTTCCTGTAGGCGCCGTAATATTGATAGTTTCCCAGTCTTTCGGAGGAGTAGGTACAGGTAAATTTTCTCCATGGGGCACTGGTCTCATCACGGATTGCAAGTTTGGGTACTCGACTTGTTTCTTCTTGTTACTTCCTGCTGTATTCGCCATACAGAAATAGCAATCATCATAATGATTTCAAGGTTCTCTCCATATCATCGGAACAGCAAAAGGCATCCTTCGTTTGGTTCCTTTAAGCCAGGCAGTCAGAGTCGCATAACACATCAAACAACATACATGAGGAGCCCAGCTTTTATCTTGATCACCGATCTTGCAGCCAAAATAAAAATAATATGCTTTCCTAACGCCACCATTTATCGATGTAATCTGCGACTTAACCATAAATACGCCACAGATATAACAAAATCTGTCCGGTGAGCTTTTACATCCTCTGCGGGAGGAACTTGACATTTTGCACAGGAAAGCGAAACTTAGAGCAACAGCACAACCACTTATTCCATAAAATCACTAACAGATACTGAAAACACAGGCAAACAGTTCTAAAAATACGGTAAAATAAAACTGAAGTTACTGACTTAAAAATGCCAAGTCAATTCTCCCGACAAAATACTTATACACTTGAGAGATTAGTTGCTGCAATGCATAAGAGCAAGACTGAGCCACGTAATAACGGCGCTGTCGGCGCTTTCCGTCATCGTGCCGCTCATTGTTGCCACATAGCCCCTAACCCTATTTTTTAAACCGGTTTCAGTGGTCTAAAAACAAAGGAGGGGAAGGAACACAAATGTCAAGCACTTCAATCATCTCCGTCCTCCCGATTTCATTGTTATATATATATATATATATATATATATATATATATATATATATATATATATATATATATATATATATATGCCAACAACAAGGGGGGTCCTATCTGTGGGCAACTGAGTGAAATCTAATTTATTTCTTACTCAAATAGCATTGTCAGACCGGTTACTTCGATGACAACTGAAGCCGTCCCTACAAAATGGGAAAATTGGCAACAATGCATAACGCCAAAATACGAGCTAATGTAGTAAAACGGCTATCAATTTCGAATTCAGCATCCTGAAATTAGTCAGAATCAGAGGTTTTTTTTCTTTCTGTAACTAAACTGACGCCGGCCAGCGTTATTTCAATTATATTTAGATTATGTGCATGGGTACGTATTGTCAGTTAATTAAACATTACTTCAATGGGTGGCAGCGTTGTTCAGCCTTAAACGGAATGGTTAAGAAGTATTACCTTCCATAAATGTGCTTTCAGCTAATATATTAAGAAAATACTAAAAATTTAATTAATAATATCCGCAAAAGAAAATTTCGTACAAGGCACTGGCCACTGCGTGCTGCAGTTATTAATTAAACATTTTTCTTTAAAAAAAAAAAGTACGAACAAAAAATTAATGTTTTGAAAAATTTAGTCCGTAGAAACCTCATCTTCCAAAGTAAACTATACGTCGTGCACTTTTCATAAGTAATGATTTTGCATTACAGTTATTAAACAAATGTTTCTAAAATATCAAAAAAGTTATTTGAGAAAATTGTTGAAGAAAAAGTCACCCCGAATGTAAAGTAAGAATATTTACATGGAAGTTATTTACAAAACACCAGATGATTAGTAATGAACTATTTATTTATGAAATATGAAGATCAGCTGAGTCGTTTTTAAGAGAACCGAAAAGAAACATCTCCAAGAATAAACTACCTTTTATAGCTTTAATGCCTTCTTGTAAGATCACTAATTAAATTTTTATTTATGAAATATTAACAAAATCATCTGAGAAAATCGTCCAAAGAGAATTCACCTCCAGAAATAAACTACTTCCTGTAGATTTTTTCAGAACAAATAATTTATGCTATATTATTAGGTTATTTAATGAAATGTTTAGTTATTGAGTATGAACAAAATCTGTTTTTTATTTTTAAAAAAATCGTATGGAAAGAACACCTTCGAATAAACCACCCTTTATAGACTTTTCGCAGAAAAATTACTTAAATCACAGTATTGGGTTGTTGATGAATATTGATATATGAAATGTAAACAACATTATTAGAGCTGTTTTTGAGAAAATCGCATGCTTAAAATTTTAATATGTGCCCTATCCAAATATCCATGTTTCAGAATAATGCGGTGCTTCCGCAACACAGAACTCCCTCTATAAAAATTATTGCGTGAGTACCTTAGGATTCTGAAACATAGATTTTTTGATAGGGCACATATTAATTCCTAAGTGAAGTTTTGACCCGACTACGGTAGGTCCTATAGTTTTGGAGCTATGGAAATTAAAAGTTCATTTTTTTTTAATGTTTTCGGCAGCTTATAACTCCGAAAGGAAGCACCCAGATTCATGCAGATTGGTCTATACTTTTTGTCTTATCTTGGTGTCAGGAATCACGTCCCAAACGTTGTCGGTGTTGTTTTGATACACCCTGTATATAAAACAATCTTTGCTCGCTAACTTCTACACCGATTTTAATGATTTAAGGTACATGAATACAGCCAGCTCTAACTTACGTTTTTATCACATTTTCGGCAATTATGAAGAAAGGGTGAGTGCGATTACAGATAATGATTTGTTTGACCGGCTAACTCCCACTCAACAGATACATGCTAGTCTCGTATCATTTAACATCCATACCAATCGTTTACGTGTCTGGTATTTGAGAAATGTACATTTCATGTTCCCAACATATGTTGCTAAGTTAATACTCTTCTAGGAATTTCTGAGATTTGAAAGGTATTTTACATGCTTTACTGGAATGTGAAAAACGTGAATAACACATACCTCATGTACCCACGGCCCGGTCGCCCGTACGTTACTTGCATTGCAACACTCATTTGTCTACGCCCGCGCAGACGCAGTTAGTCAAGGAGAAAGGCGGGTTTGAAAAGAAGCGGTAGTTCATTGTGAGATGTGTACTGATTGTGTTTAATTAATATAAAATAAATTAAGTACATCGTCTACAAAATTTCTGTTTCTTGGAGGTAATTTACATATGAAAGTCCAACGACTATTGTTTTACATATTTGGTAATGTATTTACATGTTTTCATTTCATATGTTCTCCATACCACTTAGCTATAGTTCAAACTTTTGCATATTACAGTACGATGTTCATTAGCAAAAATTATCAAATTATGTACATATAATTGTTATGGATTGTAATTAGCCTGCGGCTTGACTTTGCTCTAGCCTTTGTAACAGCTGATGGAGTCGCTAATATCATGACACGTGCTTAGTACAGTCCTGGCACATGCCAGTAAATGTATATACAAGTACATACCCGGTACGTGATATGCTCATAGCAGATATACTACTCGATATGTGTCAGGCACGTACTTTAGGACGGAAGTAACTTTATCCCCTTCATGTAAATTTCACATGATTTCTCTATTCAAGTACCTATCCTGTATATTGCAATGTACCTCGAGAAACATTCTTTACACATGCCTAGCATGTACTTGTGTTGGGTGAACTGTTCTAGACCGTTCCACTGATTTTAATGTTAGACCCTATCTTGTGCATGAGTGGACACTGATCTACTAAGGTTTTTAGCAAGGATAAAAAGGGTGTGGGGGTGAATGTAAAGATAATCTAAAACTACCAATACTAGTGTCAATAGTTTCAGGTGTCGCTCAGATGAAAGTTAAAATTGAACTCTTCCGATTCCGTTTAAAACGAAATTAATCCTTTATCGGTGTAGTGAGGAGGTAAACGGTGAGAATGGGAAGAGGTTGACACGTAAAAATAATTGAAAACGATCGATATTAGAGTTGAATCCATAGTTTTCGGGGGTTACTGAGATGAATAGTGACACTTCCATGCCGTTTAAGTGCAAATTCATCTTCATGTTTATCTTGAAAGGGAGGGGTTCGAATAATTTTTATGAACTGTTCTCTCCGTGCGAAAAACAGGCATTTCAGCTAGGATTAGGAATTTCCAAATATTGTTGTAATCTACTCGTATGAGTTTATTTCAGTTAGCTCTTAGTATTTACCATGTTATCACATTTGAAATGTTTGTTCCGTAATACTTATTTTTGCATCGCAGGGTGTGCTTAAAAGTTTATTACATGTTCTTTTACCTTAATAACAGTCTGAACACGTCTTGGCATACTTTCAATGCCCCGTAGCAACATCCTGGGGCTGAAAATATATCCTCGTCATGATACCATAGCTCTTGTAGAAGTTCTCTTATTTGGCAAATATTAATGCAAACGGTATGCTGACTTTGTTCTTCAACATATACAACATTACTACTATCGAATTATGGTCTGCATTGTTTCGTGATTGTCCTTTGACTCCTTGCTGTTGCAGATAATTCATATTGTAAGTACAGGAAGGTATTCCATTCTGCATAAAAATCCCCTCATTTTCTGGACATTTTCTAGACCATTTCTTATCTGAGAAATTAAACAAGTATTCAATAAATATTGATATAGTTCTATCTTCATGGTATCTTCAACAAAATACAGTGGCCCTGTGATTCACTATCACATTCCAAACTATTATTTTACCAGGATATTTAACAGTTTCTTGGGTTAATTCTGAAAATGATTGCTCTCCGGAGTCTCGCTACAGATATTTGCTTCCTACCTTCCATTATTTCTACCACCGATTCGTCTGAGGAGCAAACCTACAAGAAAGCCTCAGAAAGAAAGACAGTAAGAAGCGTGATCATTGTCATTGAAACTAACATATGCAACAAACAGTATGGGTAGTGGGTTTGAATGAAATCCATTCAGGCATTCATAAAGTGATAAAACCAGTAACTTAACTTTGGCCACGTTCAAGTTTTGTGACTCATGCCCAAGATAATTTAGACTCATGTGACTCATATTTTTTTTTCTTCATTGTTGGTACTACATTTAATTTTTGTTTATTGAGGGACAATGTCGCAAGCCGAAATCGTGTATCATTTGTCATCTCCGAACCGTTTTTGTGCTAATTTTGCGTCCCGCCCCACTTAACAAATATAAATGATGTTAGTCGTAGTTTTTCTTTTATTTCTTAATGTAATTTATTCCTGAGCACTTTTTCGATGCTTTGTGTGGTCGTCCTCAATTCTTTGCAGTTGAGGTGCTTTGTTGGCGATACTGGTTCATCATCTCCACCTCCTTTGCATGATTCCTATATTTTAGGAAGAAGTATCACTATATGTAGATAAACTACTTATCGTAGATATTTCACACTATTTTATTTAATATATTTTAAAATAATTTTCTTCATTTTATTTCGAGTCAAGTCTCTTAGTTTTATTTTACCCATTGTTTGTGGTTCCTTGTTAGGACATATATCATACTAAATTAACAAGAAACTCCCTTCATTAACATAGGAACGCCAAAGATATGCAACAAGTTTGACGTAGGCAAATTCGTTTTACAATATTGAATGTAAACTACCGTAAAAAAAAACTAACAATCCAAAAATATAAGAACTCTTATCATCTGCTTCGGAGAAAAGTCAAACCACAAATTCCTTCTGTGGGAATCAACTAGATCCGCTTCCTGCTCATTTCGCGAAATACTCTTTCCACCTCTTTTTTTTCTCTTTACTTGTCAGAACCTCGTTATTTTCATCCTTGATGCAGCGTACATGCAACATATATTTCTTTTGCATCTCTCTTACCTTGTAGAGCTTGTAAATCATCTTTCCTCCTTCTTTCATTTCCAGGTTATTTACAACTCATCAGAAGTTTGGCCTTTTGCTACACTAACTTCCTTCTTGCATTCTTCTTAGCTTCCTTGTAATCTTTCAGGTTTTATTGATTGTCGAAGTTCTGCCATTTTTGTATCGTTCCCTTTTTTCCTTCACAGATACTTGAACTTCTTTATTTCACCACCACGTTTCCTTATTAACGAAACCTCTTTCTTTTGTTTCTCCCACTTTTCGAGCTGTTTCCTAGTGCTACTGATACTCTTGTCTACTCGTCTTTTACGTGCATCTCTTCTTCCTTCATTCGCAGTATTTGTGATGTGTTCTTTTCCTTCGAAATTTTTCAATACTTTTTCCACCTAGTTACCATTACTTCGTTCGAACAGGAACATTTTTTCTGCTATTTCCTTGATGCAGATATCGGCTACTCCGAGGCGAGTTAGACTCTCACCTGATATTGTCTTTCAGCCCTCTGTATCAGGTAGGTTTGTCTTCTCCATAAGGTAAAGTCGATCTGAGACCTAGAGTTGCTGTTCTTATATGTAATAACGTGTTTTTCTTTCTTCTTATAGAGAGTATTCAGAACAGCAAGATCCTATGCTTCCGCCACTTGCAGAATGTTATCGCCTTCCCTATTTCTGTCTTTCAATCCATATTATCCATATATTCTTTCATATTCTCATCTTGTTCGTCCTACATGCCCATTTAGATTTCCTGCCAGGACAAGCTTCTCATGTAACGAACGATTCTGCAGAGTACTATCTAGCTGCATCCAAAATTCTTGCTTTGTCTCTTCATCAATCCCAACTTGCGGCTCGAAGGCGCTAACTATGTTCAAAGTTTATCTTTTTCCTAGCACGAGCTTGACTATGCTAATTCTGTCGCTTACTCTCTTCCCCTCCGCCAATTTCTCCTTCATGTTATTATTCAAGACAATTCCAACGCCATTCTTTATATTGTTGTTTCCCGTCTATATAAGCTTGTATCCAGTTCCTACTTCTTTGATCTTGAACCTTTCAATTTAGTCTCCTGGATTCAAGGGCGCCGATTTCTCTGTAAATTTGGGGGCACCCATTCAGATGCAGAAGGCAGATATGAGAATTTTAAGACAAATTATGCATTCAAATTATGTCAAATATTGTATGTTCATAAATACAATGCGGGGGCCCACATGAGCTTTGGGGGACCGTCCCCCCAGGAATAGGCGCCCTTGCCTGGATGCATGCTATACTTACTCTTCTTCTTCTTGCCAGCGTCTTCTATCTGTCAAGGTTCAAACATTTCACGTACCTATTTTGATCTGCTGTTTTTGGACTCGCTTCTTTAGCCTCTTTCGTTCATTGTTAAAGGGCAGCTCTTGTTCCTTCTCACACCCTTAAGACGATCGGTCCGCGTGTCGCTTTTTGAGTCTGCTATAGACTTTTTCTCACTCATATTTCTATCTCGATCCATGTTTGATTTGACAATTGTTTTTGACGTGAACCCCCAACATGGAGGAACATGATCTTTTTGTCGGAGTTTTCTCCTCTAATCTTAAAGTGGTACTGGTATTAATACTGCTAAAATTTACGAAACTACTAGTAAAATTACAAAAAAATACTTCTAAAAGTTACAGTCTTTAAGGTAAAAGTGAGGGAGAACGCAAGAGGACGTCGTTCTCCCACTTTCAAAAATATCTACGGCGTTTTCCTACTTCCTAAAAAAATACAATGGGCAAAGATAGGCATGGGGGACGGCGCTACGTCATCCGCCCCTACCTTTTCAGATTCACTTTTACCCTGGGTGAAACCAACTTAAAGATCTTATACCTGGTAAAGTAAAAGAAGAAATGAGTCTAATAGTATAAGTACTAGATACGATTTAATGTTAAAATAACAATTCTTGGCCCTCCACAAACAGGACCCAAATATTTTACTGTAGTTCCATTTCTTAATTTTACCCTGCAAGAATATTATTTTATCCTTTTTAGAACATTTTATAAAACATTAACATTATTTTTTTTACGGTTATTATTTCTTTTAGCATTATTTCGCAAATCATTAATAATAAGTATACGCAACGTTTTATAATGATAATACATTTTAAAACTTTAGTACCAGTCGTGCTCATTGTTCGTCTCTACATACGATTTCTGACGGTTAACATGTTCCCAGTCACTTCAAACGTGTCTCGTGTTCCTTAGACATTCTTGTAGCAGAGGATATTGAGTGTGAGGAGACGTGGAAGAGGAGAGTGTGGTCTTACCGAAGTAAAATTTCCTTGTGAATGTGTCCTCTCTTTCTCTTGCTGCTCACAGGCAGGTAAAAATATAAAAGTTCTATTTCACGTGGATATCACCAACACGCTCTGAATTTCCTGGTTCAAATATAGAACGCATATTCATTTATAAATGATGCGAGAGTTAAAACTTTTACTCAACATCATAGAGAAACTCGTATTTTAAAATGTTCCAGTATTATCAAAACAAAACTGACCAAATATATAGGCATACAACGCGATAACGTGTCTGATGAAGGCGATGTTACATTGCTGAAATTTTTACACAAGTATTAATTACATACAGGGTGAACCTGAAAAATGTGCACAAACTCTGGGAGGTAATTCTTGACATCAAGAGAAGACAAAACGTCCTCTTGCACTCTGCCGAATTCGCGTCGTGTACAAGTGACAAGGATGCCAACTTTCAGACACGTAGCCAGGATTTCGTAAGGGG
The DNA here is from genome assembly GCF_964235325.1 of Thermobia domestica. Lineage (NCBI taxonomy): Eukaryota > Metazoa > Arthropoda > Insecta > Zygentoma > Lepismatidae > Thermobia > Thermobia domestica. The sequence continues at coordinate 138,963,592 of NC_137455.1, read as the reverse complement.
TCAGCAGCGCTTTATGAAGGCCCCATTAGAAGCAATGTTCCGCCAGCGGTGGCTCAGTGCGGCGACTACTGTGGGAAACTTGGTTTGGGAGTGAGGGGGATGATGGAACTTGGTAGGGTGGGAGAGTAACAGGTGCGAGCGAGTACACAGTTCGGTTAAACGGTCGTTCGGTTGACCGACGTTCGGATAATCGACGCTCTACTGTAATTATTTGTTCTTTATTTTTTCGAAAACTACGCATGAATATTTTCATTCATGGATATAATTTTTCTCAGCCTAATATGATCTATTGATGACGGTATACTCATTTTGGACATTTTGTTCCTCGTTAGACACTAATAGTATTGACGAATTTAGTGATTTACGTTTTTACAATGCGAATTTCGCCATATGAAGAACTTCAGCAGTACTTTGGCCCTTGGAATTATTTCAGTACCTTTTAGTAACACACTATATGGATAAATGTATCATGTATAACATCTTCGTATTAAATCCGAAAGTAATTACCATTTCTCTTATCGTACGTGTCTTCATTCACTTGCATATACTATATACACATGTATTTCAAGTACATAATCTCTTCACATTTAGCTCCGAGCATATTGTCGGTATTTGGTGCCAGTTCTTTTCATGCAACTATTAATACTTCCCAACATCGTTACTCGTCTTTGTCGAAATGTTTTAATTAAGGAAGCTTAACTTTTACGTAATAGTACGCTCAACACAAACTGTTGAAATGTGTGGCATAGTAAACAAAAAGACATTTAAAATAAAGCACACCCAGAGATACACATACCCAATACATGAGATATCTACATACAGTTTCAGCACATAAAAACCATCATAAAAGAACTGTAGAGATAAGTAATTCCTTCTTCCATTATGACTATACTCTTGAATCGAAGGTATGTAGGGTGTAACTGAATACATGTTTCAATGTTTGGAAGAAGAGTCCATACATAAAAAGAAGCATATACAAATGTAACATATAAGGGATTCAGCATCATTTAAGTTACAAACAATCACGAATACTGGAAAATGACATGTGACATAACATACAACCATATGCATACACGTATACATGTACACTCATGTCCAAAATTATTGTCGCATGTCTATAAATATGTTGTTGTAGGAATATAATTTGATAACGAACTGGTATTTCTTTTAATGTTATTATCTGTATAATCGACAAAGACATGTATGTGGCAAATTTCATGTCAAAAGAGCAGTAAATAACAATAATAAAACGAAAATAAAACTTTCTTGTCCATTTAGCAACATTTTGTTTTACTCACTCTAATTTTCGTATTTATAATTCTCTTCCTATGAAATTTACCACAAATATACATTTCCCGATTATACACATAGTATCAGTATTAAAAGTACCCCGCAAAATCATTATCAAATTATATTCTTACAAGAAGAAATTATAGATAGTGAACAGAAGACAGTGATAGATGCGACAATCATTTAGGACATGAGTGAACCTATACTTATTTTTACATATCCCTATACTGTAAACTTAACCACCACATTTATTTCTTATATACGAGTAAAATATCATATAATTTAAATTTCAATCTCTTCGTTCTCGTAAAGCTGGAAAATGGTATAGCAAGATTATACTTATTTATCTGGCGTGGCCGCCGGACAGCGTTCATTTCGGTGCGTGGTGTCACTGGTTCGATCTCAGCTCGCGCCAAATGAGTTTTATGATGAGCAAACACACGAGCGGGCTTTTCCCAGGTTTCTCTCGTTTCGTCCCTCTTCTCTTTTAGTCTACGCGGCAGAAACATGGGGCATAAAACTGATAGATTTCGTTTATATTTACGTACTTGGCAGTATCTAAAAAGATATTTCCTACATTTACTGGGCTATATTGTATACATATTTCGTGAGGTTTAGCGTACCTCTTCAGCATTCAGTCTATGTGAGACATGGATCTACAGTTTAATGTGGAATCCAAATTATCATAATGTGTTTAGTACTCTGTAATTGGGAATCGAAGTCGGGACCTCGTGCATTAAACACAGAAATTAAACACTAGCAGGGCATAGTATATACTATAATAAGTTGATGCGGGATATTCTACCTCTTCATCGATCAATAATGTCGTGATCAGTTTCAATCAGTATTGTGTTAGAATAGAAAGACCCTGAGTCCATCTGTTGGTGATGTGTCTGACACGAAATTCTCTCTCTTTTTTTTTCATTCGTAAAAGGATATCTGGAAATGGCATGCAATCATAAATAATTCTGGTTGGGTTGTGAAACTCGATGCAATACACACCCGAAAGTGTATGATTTTCTGCTTACGCTGATGCAAATAAAAGCGATAAGCATAGAGTATGTTGTTTCACGTATCAATATTAAGGTAACTAATAGAAATAATTACGCGAAGGAAAAAATATTTCAAAATGCAAGGTAAACAAAAGCTTAAAAGTAACGCCTCCTGTTTCTATATGTGAAACTGTTGAAATTATTGGTGTAATAGAAACATATTCACATTTCCATAACGTTATTCCACAGAGCAATATAATTATTTTTCACATAATCGCCCTGGTAATTAACACTCTTCTGTCAACTTCTGACCACTTTCCTAATGCAGTCATTGTCAAATTATTCATCTTAATGATTGAACTATAGTCTGACTTTCTGCTTCACTAGTTTATCAGAATTAAAATAAAGTCATCAGTATGTTTCTTAAGTTTCAGGAAAAGATGAAGATATGAATTATATGTAGGTTGAGGCATAATAGTGAAACCAAGGCATAGATTATTCCGTTTCCATTGCACTAGTTTGAGGGTAAGAATGATCGTGCTGGATGAGATGCTCCATTATTGGACAAACGTGTCGAATCCGCATTTTCACTTTTGTGAAAGTGTTACATAAGAATCAGAATTGATGATAGTAGTGTTCTTCGGCAGGAATTCCACATGTACTATATACCATGAAGGTCCCTTAAGATAATCAGCACCATTTTATATGCTAATTCTACAGCATTTTTGGTAGCGATATTCCATGTAGGTGTTCTTGTTTCATGGTCAAAATGTGTATCCAAATTTCATCACCTGTAACAAATGTTGTTCATGAATTCACCACTTCATGCTTATGGAGCCGAAGCAATTGTTTGCAAATGTTAAAATTTAAACAATCAATATTTATGCATAATACGGAACACAGAACGTAAAATGAGAAGGAAGTATATTCAAATGAACGTTATCCAAATTTTGGATTTCATCAGTTCGGGCGTGTGTCAGCAAGTAGTTTTATGTGAAAGAAGTAATTTAGAAAACAATCATCTCAAGTTATCTTCTTCTTGACTTCAGAGCAAGTCTATTTTTGGTAATAGGAACACATTTCCAAAGAAGGATCAATGTGTTAGAGCCTGTCAATTGTGTGTTTCTTTCTTAGCCTTGAATATCCATGGTCTTTATTTCATTCCAAACAGATTTCAAGCTATACGTTTTACTGCCGAATATTAATAAAGGATTTATTAATCCTTCCTAATTAATCCATGCAATCTACAAATATTGACATTAGAATGAGGGTACCGGTATTGATACTTAGTATTACAGTAGACGGTCGATTATCCGAACGTCGGTCAACCGAACGACCGCTTAACCGAACTGTGTACTCGTTCGCACCTGTTACTCTCCCACCCTACCGTCCATCATCCCCCTCACTCCCAAACCAAGTTTTCCACAGTAGTCGCCGCACTGAGCCACCGCTGGCGGAACATTGTTTCTAATGGTGCCTTCATAAGGCGCTGCTGACCGGCCAAGCCGCCAGCAAAATGCGTATGTAATATGTACATATTTTTGTTTAATAAACTGTACCACATACTATATATTCCTACTAAAGTTGCTTTTATACGTTACTTTGTAATACTTAAAGAGATTCCTGTTTTTATGAATAAATTTACTGTACAGTACTTCTTTTTGGCAAATAAACATGTACAGTTCGATTATCCGAACAAACCAGTTTTCCGAACATCCATGTCCCCCAATTACTTCGGATAATCGACGCTCTACTGTGATTACTAATATTTGTAAAGAAAATCGTGTATTTTCTTACCGGCACAGGAAACCACATTATGATAGTTCAGCATATGTCCCACAAAAATGTCAACTGAGGAAATGGAAAAAAATCCCCGCGAACTGATTTGCCTTGGTTATTCCTTATGTCCAAGAGTATCATCCCAACCGTAATCAGTGTCAGATTTACTAGATTTGGGACTTTCAGGCTGAAGCCCAGCCAAATTACATGATTTCTTTTCTTTCTTTCTTTCTTTCTTTTTTTTTTTAATCTAATGTTAGTCATTCCCATGCGTATAAGTTTCAAGCTCCCCTAAAATTCTAATGGTTTCTTAAAGAACGAAGCCTTTGTGAGTGAAGTGCCTCTCAAACTATTTTTCTGGATCCGCAACTGTTCATAATTTATTTTCCAACAAGAAATCTATTCTGGTGTCTACCTAAATAGGAAATTTACCTAAATTTAGAATACAGGAGGGTCCAGTAGTGATTATTTCCTATCTAAGCGGTATTTTGGACCGGTGCAAAGTAACCCTGATTAGAGGCTGAAACTACCTTCTCCTAGTTTTACTTTTTTATGACTTTAAAACGTTTCATATTTCAATTTCAACTATTGTTTCCAAGTTCGGTTATACATAGTAGCGTTCTACGAAACTGATTTAACTTTGACGGAAATTCTTGTACGTGGTATCTTTCAAATTCTGACGGCCTTTGCAATGACTGCCTTCCATATCTCTACAACAACAAACACTCCCGGTAATTAGAACTGAAGTTAACAGCTAATATTATAGCCAAAATACAGTTAGATATTCTATCTTATGGTCGCAGTTGAAACTTCCTCTTTACAGTTCATGGTTTTACCGACAGAGGACTCTGAAACTTTTCATATTTTGTGCAAAGTGACCTCTGATGAGCAAAGTACCGCAGTCTTACGGTATGTTCATTAATAGATGTTCTTAGAGCGTATTTTCTTAATTTGTTGCTGGTTGACAACAAGTGGAACCTAAACAAAATATAACCTGCAGTTAATAAGCGCATGAAGTATCGATTAGTATACTATTTCTTCTATTACTGTGTGAGGTAAATAACATATGAAGTTAGGGCCACACTAACCTTCAGCCTACGTATAACAAGTATTAGTTTTTATGTGTAAACGCAGGTTAATTAGACGTGAATGATTTAAATTTTGAAGGAAACGCTTACATAAACAAAGGCCTTCGTGTGTACTCAAGTTGTTCTATCAGGTAACCGCGTTTAACGCGTTGTTCTCATAGTTTTCTAAACCAATATTTTCTACCGGCGGAGTAGAATGTTCACCTCTCGAATGAGAAGGAGGGTGCTGGTTTGAGAGCAGGTGTCGTGCCTCGTGCGTTTCATGCAGGAATATTAGGGTTGGGAATTCCCGGGAGATACAAGCGAGTTCTCTCCATGCACTACCGATTCTGTTTACATTTCTCCCCGTGCTGAAATATTACAAGAGAGGAATGTTACCAAACACACATCCTATTCTTATTACCATCATTATATTATTATTTAATATAAGTGACTTAGTAACGCTCGTACTTAGATGGTAATGAAGCAAAAGAAAATCGTACCTAAGATAATAAAAGGTTATAATATTAATAATTCTAATAATAATATACTTCAAAAGAAATAAGAAAACATTCAAATGCAAATCATCTTTTAATAATACCATAAAGAATGTCACATGTATACACTGGGAAAAAAAAAACATGTGGCATACATAAAAATGTAGGTTACATGCGTAAGTCTTGTAGTTTTTGGACTTAACGTAAAGCCCTATGTGACATCCTGTAGCAAACATATAACTGAAAACGTATGTTTTATACGTACTTCTCGTATAAGTGTTCCAAATAAACGTACTTTCCGTACAAAAGAAAGAACAGTATGCCATGATCCCACATAGAGATGGACGTCTACAACATATAGCTGACGTGCGTAACATACGTATACCTATGTAATATACGGGGATTGTTAGATATCAGACATCCTGCAGCGGTATGATGTCATATCAAAGCGGTAAAAGGAAAGTATGTATGTAGCATATGGATAATGTATGCCCCCTAAAAATTTCGATAGTAAACATAAGGATTCCGTATATTTGTACAAGATATCGCTGTCTGGATAGAGAATTTTTCTCAGTATACAACGTGAAATAATTTCCTTTGTATGATCTTTTATATTTCTCTCTTATTATTGAAACCGGAAGTAGTAGTAGATTTTAGGCTTCCGGTTTTAGTAAAGATATTAGAGAGAAGATAAAGTATACAGTTCGCTCAATTGATTGCAGAAACCTGCTTCTCGCTATCTATTGTCGTTTTTACTTTATAGCGGTCAACCATAAAACGAAGTGGAGATTATGAAAACTTCAGAGAGATTGCAGGATGTTTATCCCAACATTATTCATGAACTGACAAATCGTAGCTTTTAGAAAACGTAATAAATCTAAAAAAAAAAATGAGCTGTGGCAACAATTGCAAACTATCAGTTAAAACATGCTGTGAAACTTGGGAGTGTTGCCAACTTGAAAGATCTAATAATGGACTTTTGGTACACATTAGAATTAGTCCTAAATTCATACTGGTTAACTATAAAAATAAAATAAGCATACCATTGGCTTTTTGGAAAAATTTGCTATTAAAATAAGGTGTCTCATGCTATGGCTTTCATTTTTCAAAACTTCACTTTAATTCAAAACGGTGGAATTCAAGATGGCTGCCGTGAACGTTACCCTTACCGTACCACGTCTCTCTAGGCCTAATATGTATTACCGAAGATTTTATCCACTTATTATCATTAATACACGGGTTAGAAGCGGAGGTAAGGGACTTGCGCACATACTAAGTATAAACAATTAATATGCCTGTAACTTTTCCCCAAATGTGCGTATCTTAAAACTAGATTCACAATTGTTTTCCTGATTAAGTTCTAGCCCGAAATGATGTACCATTATACCCTATTCCCATTTTAAAAACTTAACCATAATGCAAAATGGCAGATTTCAATATGGCTGCTGTCAAGGTCATACCTACCATACGACTTCCCCCTAGATGTTATATGTATCTACATGGTTGTTCTTTCATTAACACTCCGTTTACAAAGGGTAGTAAGGGACTTCTGCAGTAATCTGTAATAACCACATTACAACTCTTAAAAATTATAAAAAAATAGAAAGATGCACCATGGCAAAAACTTCCAATGCATACAAGCCCTCTCTATATAAAATCATTAAAATCGGAGCCGGAAACTTGGGTGATGTCCCTTGTTAGAACGCTGAACCAATTCCAGAAAATTAAATTAGCATAAATTAACTAAAACAGTTTGTCAGTATCTTTCATTGTCTTTGCTCTATGTAGACCAATATTGAAACCGAGGGGGGAGGGGAGGAGCACGGTGGGTTCGTGTTAGAGCACTTATCTCTAATGCGTGGGGTCGCTGATTCGATCCCCGGCCAAGTAAGTTTGTAGTGGACATCATGTTCGTGGGTTTTCTTGGAGTACTCCCGTTTCCTTTCACTTTTCATTCCACCAATTCTTCCATCATCATTTACTTGCTTTAATCATCGTCTTCCTTAGCCCAAAGGCCATAATCGTGGGACGTTAAACTGAAAGATTTCATTTTATTTCAATATTGAAACGTGAAGGTGTAGTGGATTACTATCATTTTCAGTTTTGGTGGACAGTCAGAGATGGGGATGAGATGAAAACACTTCACGCCACACAGAGAGACAAATGCATACACGCAGAAAGACAAGGTAAACCAAACTCCTTTCAAACTGTAATTATAAATATTGTTCATTTGACTACTATCTGGCTATAGCTCACAAATACAGCGTTTTTCTATATATACTCTCTCTTCGAAGCTTCAGTAACTAAAAATCGAAATTTATTTTATGAAGTGAAGTCTCTGGCCTTACATCGCACGTTTATGCTCTTTATCTAAAGAAGATGAATGATAAATGACAGTGAACGATCATGAAATAATTAGAGGAAACGGAAGAATCTCGGGAAATCCCACGATCACAATGGTGTCTATCATAGAACTACATGATCTGGGATCGAACAAGGAACCCTTTGTGCCAGAGGTAAGCGCTCTACTGCTGAGTCATCGAGCTTTCAACATTTGCCCTATTTTAAGGAATATACAGTACTTGTTTGTTAGATACCGTTGTATATGAACGATTGATTCCAATTTATTTATTTATTTATTTTATATGAAAGTACACAGGCATACACCAATAACATACCTTCTTGACATTTATAATTGAAGGTAACATGAACCTTACTATCATGGTAATGTGGTAATGAATCATGGTATTGTGATATTAAAATGATAGTTAGAAGTACCATTACCATTACCAGTTGTAACCTCGGTAGTATAGTAATGAATATTCATAATTTTACCAATTATCACTTAACCTATTGCAGTAGAACAGGAGTTGAAAGAGTAACCTATGATCAAACATAATGACCACACGGTAATTAACATAGGCTATCTCATTTTATTGTAATAAATATTAAAAATACAAAGTGGATGAGCACCTTACAGGGCTATTCTAATTTAAATACAATTATCAATAAGTATATGGGTCATCCACAGCGAGAATATGATATTCGTGTATCAATGAGCTTAAACAGATTACGCAAGATGGATAGCATTAATTGTTACATTGAGACCTAATATCTTGGCAAATCACAGTTACACATTGTGAATTTATAAGCTATGTGCTTGTGAATAAACATTAAAATGCTTTATGAGAATAGTTTCTCTTGCAAGCAAATTACAAAATAAATAGATCGGGGTTTATCTGAACGGTTACAAGAATGTTATTGATTTGTACTGCCCTGCCATAATTATGCATAAGAGTATAAAAAACATGCATTATACAACTTACATTTTCTGGTCCATCGATGTTAGTCAGCAACGACAATATATTCGCCTTACTACGGTGGTCAATTACAATTGCACCACCTGCCCGATAGTCTCCGACTTGACAATACGAGACGAATTCAAGGCGAGACTTCAACCGACTGAACGCGATTGAAAAAAACGCACCAATACCACTGAGTGATTGAATACTCTGGTTTAGAAACCAGAAGATTTTATATGCGCCTCATTTGTTATTTTTATTTCTTATGTCCTTTAGAACCAATGCATTCTAGACTATGAAATAATAGTTTTTAGTGACGTATGCGGGAAAGCACTTGCTTCCACATTCTTCACAAAACAAAAATGTTTTTGTTATATAATTGTTTTTTGGTTCCTGGTGTCCTTCTCCAAGTTGAATGGATGCCCAAGATCATTAATTTCGATTACAGCTCGATGATCACCCTGTATAAGGAGTTTACCAAGTTGAGAAGATACCACTGGAAAACACTCAATATCATTGTGAAATTTGCAAAAACACAAAGCACAGTTTCCGTACTCTGGTATACAACGTCAGTTTCATGCCTAGAACGCTTGGGTTAGGGACATAGGGATGAAAATAACATAAAATAGCCATTGGTACTAAGTGTGGCCAATTAGGCATAAGGTTGTAGGATAAGTGTATACATAGTTATAACACCTTTAGTACATAAACTTATATACATCAAGATACTTGTCCAGTAAGGACGAACAACCTATTATTATTATATCGATTAGACCATGAAAAAGAGCATATTTTAAGTGTTGTATAATAATAGTACATAAACATTATGCAAATGTCTGACCAAATATTGAAGTAAAAGCAATTAGTCTTATGCTTATGGCAGGCAGGGAATTGTGACGAAACCCAGTTTGTTTTTTTATTTAGTTTGCATACATAAAACAATATAAACACAAATGCATATATATATATATATATATATATATATATATATATAGAGAGAGAGAGAGAGAGAGAGAGAGAGAGAGAGAGAGAGAGAGAACGTAATATTAATAAAATACAATTAAAATAAAGAAAATAGATGAATACATAGATATACATGAGATGTTGAATATTGCAATGGTCTTCCAAGGGGCACAAACCTTAGCCTTGTAGGAGGGTGTGCACACAAGATGCACATGCAATTCCCTCTAAGTGCAATCCGCTGAGAGAGTTAAATCTTAAAGCGGTTAGCAGAAAATTAGAAGGGGGGAAATAAAATGTTAGTAGGCGTAAGAAGGTGTGGTTTTGGAAGTGAGAGATAGCGTAGTGTTTTCTTTTTTAAGTACAAAAAAATAGAAGTTACCACTACCAACTAATCCTCGAGAATAATTATAAACTAGATTTTACAAAGTAAGAAGGACTAAGTAAGTATTCTAATGGTGGTGACACTGCTCGTGGTGCTGTCAGCTGGGAATTTGGAACAGGAGCACGTGGCTTAGGTGTTGAATCGATTGGACCTATACTCTGGTTTAGAAACCAGAAGTTTTTATATGCGCCTCATTTCTTATTTTTTTCTCATGTCCTTTAAAACCAGTGCATTCTAGACTATGAAATAATAGTTTTAGTGACGTATGCGCGAAAACATTCGCTTTCACATTCTTCACAAAACAAAAATGTTTTTGTTATATAATTGTTTTTGGGTTCCTGGTGTCCTTCTCCAAGTTGTTACTATTCCAATAATAACTTATTTGTGTTACTCGATTTTTCCAAGGTGATTACATTTTCATACACTAAAATAACTTTGGAGTCTAATTCTCGAAATTATAAAAATTTCGATCAAGTCCCTTACGTTTCCGTAATATTCCCCCACTTAGAAAAATATCACTGAGCAATCCTGGAATGGATGCCCAAGATCATTAATTTCGATCAAGTCCTTTATGTTTCCGTAATATTACAAAGAAGAAAACAGTATAATATAAAAAAGAAAAAGAAAAAATAATAAAAAAGAAAAAGGAAAGAACAATCCACCCATAGGAAAAATAATATACACACATATCGGTAAGTTATCAAACAATGATGAATCATACATGGCCATTATTCAGTATTTCATACAAAAGTTTAACAAATTTAACTTTCCCGGTTGAAAACAGGTCTATCGTATCATTCATTTTGTTATAGATTCTTAGCATTCGTATAATAGGTGAGTGTGCACGACTTGAAATTTTCGACATAGGTATATAAAAGATATTTTGATTTCTGGAGCAATATCTTGGTACGTAGAAACGGATTTGTTGCAACAGTGTTGAACTATTAATTATATTTGTAAATATATTTCTTAAAATATAAGAGAATGTACAGTTCCTCTATCCTTTAAACTATTTAGGTTGAATAGCGAGCGTAAAATAGACACTGACAGGTAAGTTGTTAAGCCTGATTTAAATTTTTATAATATAAATATTTCAAAAATTTATTTTGAATCACCTCAATTGATTGGATGTCTCTTTTAAAGTGGGTACTCCAAATTACCGATGCATACTTTAGTTTGCTCTTAACGAGGGTTTCACATAACTTAATAATAACTGATGGTTGTGAAAAAAGTTTTGTGTTTCTGATAAAACATAAGGCTCTATTTGCTGAGTTTATAACACTAATTAAATGATTCCCAGATGTTAATTTACAATCAAAGATTACACCAAGATCTCTAATCGATGTAGCAGTCTCTATTTGAATATTATTTATTTTATATATATATATATTTAATTAATTGTTTTTTCCTATTAAAGGTTACAATTTTATACTTATTTATATTCAGTTGCAGTTTATTTGAATCACATCAATCCATGATTTTATTCAAATCATGTTGTAAATCTTTACTATCTTCTTCAAATGTAACTGATTTATAAATCTTTAAGTCGTCGGCAAAGAGCAAACAGTTAGAATTTTCTACCACTTCAGGCAAATCATTGATTAAAATTAAGAACAAAAGAGGACCAAGTTTGGAACCTTGCGGAACACCAGATGAAACTACAAACTGATAAGAGATTTCTTGCTGAAAATCTACATATTGATTTATATTATGTATATAAGATAGAAATAACATAATTAAATTTTTAGACAACCCACATTTTATAAGTTTCTTGATTAATATTTCATGATATATTTTATCAAAAGCCTTAGCAAAGTCCAAATATGTTACATACATTTGTTCCTTTCTTTCAAAACAACTGCAAATCTTCTGTGAAATTTCCAACAAGTTAGTTAGTGTCGATCTGTTAGAGAAAAAAACATGCTGATTTGGAGAAATGCAAATTTTCACGTGATAAAACAGCTTTTCGTATAGTATATATTCATACACTTTACACATTGAATTAATAATTGAAATAGGCCTATAATTTGCAATAACATTTGAATTACCTGATTTCAATATAGGAGTTATTTTTGTTTCTTTCCATTTTTGGGGAAAGATGTCAGTTTTCAAGGACACATTAATAATAAATTTAATTTGTTCAGATAAGACCTCTCCACATGCTTTAATAGTATAAGAAGGAATTCCATCTGGGCCACAAGATTTTTCGGGGTTGAGATGCTTAATAGCACTGTTAACCGTTTCTGAACTAGCACAGTTAAAATGTAAAATATCAAGTTTATGATTTATATTTGGAAAATCTGCAAGAACATCATTGATTTTATAACTGAAATTCGTTTGACTATAAACCGAAGAAAAATATTTTGCAAAACCATTTGAAATATTGCCCTGGGAAAAGTTCTTATTATTCAAAGTGTACACTTGATTTCTTATGTTGTGGTGCTGTTTGGTATTTACAAATGACGGAAAACATTTAATATTATTATTAACGTTCATTTGAAGTTGTTCTATGTATTCATCATAAGCTCTACCTGTATGTATGAGCTGCTTTAATTCCGACCTTAAGTTTCTGAACCTTTCATCGTAGTATCTAGAGAATTTACGCTTTTTGGCACAATGTTTCTTAATTTTAATAGTTTGAATTATTTCTATGGTAAACCATACGGGATACCTAGACTTCCTAACTTCCGTACATATTTTTATACAATTATAAAAACATATCATATAGAAAGTTCAAAGCTAAATCTACACTTCCAAAATCATATAGGTCTTTCCAGTCGTAATCACGCAGTGCACAGTAGGTACTAAGGGAGACTCATCTTGCTCTAGTTCTACTACAACATTCGCTAGAACCAAATCTAAGGTTCTTAGATTATAGTTTTGTATGTTATTATATGAAGTCATGAAGAATAATGGATAAAGAACGGAGTTATATTGTTATCTCTCAACGGAAGCTAAGGCAAGTAGTTGGATAAAAGGATAAAACAAAAAGTTAGATAGAAAACTGTCAGAAAGTGTATCGAATTGAATGCTCTGCTTGTCCCGCAGATCCTCTTACCATGGGACACCTGGGCCACTTGAAAATTTTAAATTATAAGATGTGTAATTTTATACTTCATTGAAATGATCATGGAGAAACAAACAACTTATTTAAGAGGAATTTTTTCATGTGGAGAGCTGTTTGCAAAATCGTCACCAGTTAACTGTGAGTTTTATCTATGAAAAATTCAGAAGTCAATGATGGAAGCTTCGTAAACTATGCCCATCACGACAGACTATTCCTTACAGAAGTTGTTTGAATTCCTATTATCTTTCAGTGATGTACCAAATTAGAAAATATATGTTGTGTTATTTGTTTTCTTAAGCCAACGGTACCCCATAATTGGGAACCCTGACTTACGAGCGTAGTACTCTATTCGATGCACCTGACATTTTCCTATCTCACTTTTTATGTTGTGAGGATTGTAGAATATGGCCACGTCGAATTTTTAAGAGAACTAATATGAATTTTGGCTTTATTTTTATACGAGACGTCATAGATTTCATGTTTTATTTCAAGGTAACTTAGCGAATAGAAAATTGTACAAACTACCAATTTTAGAGATGCTGCATTTAATAATCGTGATGTAATTTTTACTACAAATTTAATTTGACTGTTATTCCTGTCCCTCTAATCCGTCTACAAGTCCTCTCCTCCCTTGTCGTTGCCTGTTATAAGCAGGATTTTATTCTTAAGTCTTGCTGAAAAATAGTTATATTTCTCCGACTCGGTCATGTTTATATAAAAATATATATTTATAAAAAATGTATGCGTTTGTATTTCTTTGATATCAAAGACATTGTAATTAAGCTACAACATTAATAAACAAGGATGGTTTAATATCAAATTTAAATTTAAAAGATTTTACTATTTTCTTTGAATATAAAAAATGAACAAGTATTAACCAATGACTAATTTTTAACATCTTACAATATTAGATTATAATATGGTTTGTATGAAAATTTATTTGTGTTCCTATAGATGAAAGAGTGAACTGAAAACGAGCTAGTTACGTTTACGAATATGCTGGCTTTCGTTCTGTATTTGCATGAGTAAATGGTGTGTAAAACTGTAATTGAAAAAGATTTGAAGATAGTTAATTAGTAATAACAAAACATAGATGATTTAAAGTGATTTCTGATCAAAAAAAATATTGATTTTAAATACATGACAGTGTAGGATTAAAACATATAAAACTTGCGTTTTTTAAATAAAGAGGGATAATGCAAATAAAACAATCAATGAACGAGTAAAATCTAGAAGAAATATCATGTGAAACAATACAGAAATAAATAAATAGAGAGAGAGAGAGAGAGAGAGAGAGATAAAAAAAATTGAAGAGATGGCAAAGAGAACAGGGAAGAAGGGTCACAAGGTAATGCAAAGAAATAGAAATCCATCATCATTCACTTGGCGCGAGCTGGGATCTAAAAGAGGGTTCCATGTACCAGAACTAAATGCTGTACCGCTAAGCGACCGTGGCCCCTTGCAAAAGAAAATTTACAGATGAAATGTAAGATCAAATTTTCATGCTACATCTATCAATGCAGTCATACCAGCGTAATTTCATTGTGAAATGTATGTTGAAATGAAATGAAACCTTTAAGTTTTACGTCCCACAGTTATCTGGCTATGCTAAAAGAGACGTTGCTGATGACAAATGAATGAAATGGGGGAATGAGGAAAGTGAGAGTAAGTGGGAGAACCCCGAGAAACCCCACGCACACGGTATAAATGTATGTTGAGTTAGGAAGGTTTTCTGGGGAGGGGTCCGGACCCGGTGGCCCTCCGTGAGTGTGCCCCTGGTTTAGACTCCGTGCCCTAAGTGCACTCCTTACGTGTGTCCCTGCTCTGCCGTGTCGTGACAAAACGCTGTAACTTTGGCGGAGCAGTTTTGCGAAAATGAGCCGTAAAGTTTTCATCCGAAAATGTGATCTGTATCGTGTAGAACCAGTGTATCTTGACTTTGGAAACACGTGGTTACATGTAATGTTACGTAAATGCATGTTGTGTGAATTAATTTGGTGAAAATTGATTGGTTGACCATTATTGCCTAGTTACACTGGTTCTACATGATACAGATCACATTTTCGGATGAAAACTTTACGGCTCTTTTTCGCAAAACTCCTGCGCCAAAGTTACAGCGTTTTGTCACGACACGGCAGTGCTACACAGTATGATTAATGAGATATAGCGGAAACTTATTGTTATTAACTCCTAAATTTTGATTTCTGTCAATCTATGACACTGTGACCAAATATAGGTCAATAGATTTCATAGAGGTCAACAAAGCATTGGTGCTTGAGGATAAATTCTTATGTATAATTTTGAAAAAAATCATGAAGAAAAGCTGGTTTTTGTTCTATTGGGACTGATTTCTTTTTATGTATTTCATATGTAACAAAATATGTTGTTAAGCAGCAGATTGTATCTATCTTTGTTTACCTCCTCCTAACGAAAACGCATGTCTTTCTAACAGTAACGCCAGTACTACTTGTAAGTACTATATTATGTAAGCATATGTGTATGCCAGAAAACGAGAGAGAAAGAAAGCAAGATAAGTAAACCACTCCAGAAGAAAGAAATAATACTTCTTCCCCACTTATCTTCGTCTTTGGATCATCATACCCATCATCATCATCATCATCGCCAAGTGGAAACTGAGATATTCTGCGGACAGCATTTGCCCAGAAGGCCATTTTCATCTCTAGTCTCTCTCCCACCTCCCCTCTTATCCCTCATCTTTTCTCTCTTCCTTCTCTCTGGTGGCGATTGCTTCTACAAAGAGCTTTTCAGTGTTCACCATGCATGTTACGGGAGAAGTTCAGGATGAGAGGGGACAAGGGGATAAACCAAGGAGAAAATGGAAGGAAAGGCTCAGGCTGGGAGAGGTAGAAGGGATACGATAAGTACTATAAGATAAAAAAAAATAGGTGGAGAAAGGGAGAAATTCTACAGCTGCAAAACTTTTATATAGAAACTTCGAGTACGATCCATGGCTTGTAGTCGAAGAGAGAAAGCTACAGATTCTCAACTAAAATAAGTTTAAGAAGAGGACTCGAAGAAACTACAGCCTTAGGGAAAAAAATAAGAGAATATATATGTTTTATATACATTTTTTGAACTCATAAAATACAAGAGTTTCCATTTTAATTACCCACCCTCTTCTCCTGTATGATGCCGAAACATTTCACAATTACCTCCATTCTTTCAGTATGTGTTTCTCCCTCTGGTTAAGTAGAAAATGAAAATAACGAAGGTTTCTCTAGATTTCCTTTCTTTGTTTGGTTTCTGCTTATAAAAAAATCTCACAATTCTCCTTTAAACTTCTTTTCTCCCCAGGCTTCTTATTCGTATTTACAAGTTTTGCCTTTTCATTTTATTTTATTTTATTTTTTTATAGAATAATATGTCAATATAGTATTTCCTCCGGCTTGGGTTTATTTATATTACTTCAACTTTATAATTCTATGAATTAGTGAAATCATAGATTTATCCAGGATATTCAAACGCAAATTTGTCAATAGTTCATGTTCTAATTCCATCCCTTCAACATTACTATTACTACCTTCAGCATATCTGTAGTTACTCCCTCATCTTCCTCTCGGAATACCCAAGGGCATTTTCATTCTGAGGCAACACTTTACATTCCCAGTCGAGTCACACTAGTTTTATATTCCAATACAGTCCCAATATTTTTAAATCCCACTTAAATCTAAGTATATTTATGTCCTGGTTAGTTTTTTTTATTACAGTTAAGTCCTAGTATTTTCATATACAAGTTGACACACAGTATTTTTAACTTCCAGTTGAGTCCCAGAATATTTATGTCCTAGTTAAGCCACATTGTTTTATTCCCAGTTAACTCCCAGTACTTTTAAATCCCAGTTGAATCTCAGTATTTAACCTAGTTGATATCAATATTTTCTATATCTCAGTTGAGTCCCAGTATTACTATATTCCAATTCAGTTCCAGTATTTTAATATCCCAGTTAAGTCCCAGTACTTTTATATCTTAGTTGAGCCCGAGTATTTTATATCGTAGTTCATCCTCAGTATTTTTACATCCCAGTTGAGTGCTAATATTATGATATTCTAGTTGAGTTCCAACATTATTCTTTTCCAGTTTTGTCCCAGTATATTTGTATTCCGGTTGAATCCCAGTATATTTAGCTATGTTCGAGTCTCCAACTCCATTATTTTTATCCCAGTTGAGTCCCAGTATTTTTAAATGTCAGTTGAGTTCCAATATATTTTTTTTAAAATCCCGGTTGAGTTTCAGTTTCTTTTTTTTTCATCTCAGTTGAGTAACATGGCTCCTATTTTTGACTTTTGTATTTATCTACTTGAACTTTGTTCGGTGAGTGATACATGTTGTCAGTGTCTGTATTATACAATCTTCTTTAATTTATTTATTGCTTTACTTTGCGTTTATTAGCATGGTCAAGTGTCCAATCTTTGAACCCATTCGGCACAACAAGAAGACAAATATTTCAATAGGTTTCCAATTTCAAATTCTTCCATAGTACGTAGTGGCAATAAGACAATCCTCCTTACGCTTTGTAACTACTAACATGCATTTGAATTTATCCGCACATATTTTGTCTTCCACTCTGTTTTCCCTCTCTCCCCTCACAATACAGTTACTTAGAAGTATGCCAAGCCAATGGAAAGCATAGACATACAAACGAACAAATTACACAAACCATACACTCAGGTTTATATGAATACAGATAATGCTATGGCCTGCCACTTTTTAATCTTTTATTAAAAGTATTATGTTATAGAATCACTTAATTCATATTTTTACATTGAACTATCCTTAATCACGTAAAAGTAATAAAGCTAGATTTTGCTTTTAACATTTTAAGTCTACAATTAGTGTTCAAATTATTGCAATTCTTACTTCTTCGATGTTCAAATATGTTTATGAATTGATTGTTATTAGTTCTGATAAATATTTAAAATCTTTGAGTTTTACGTCCCACGGTTATGCCGGTTAGGCTAATGGAGACGGTGATTATGAGAAATGAATGAAATGGTGGAATGAAGAGTGGGAGGAAACGGGAGAACCCCGAGAAAACCCACGCATACGGTGTTTGTCCACCACAAAGTTCACTTGGTGAGAGCAGGGTTTTGAACCCGGGACCCCAAGCACCAGAGCTGATAAATATTTAAGTATTTACCTTCTATTTAATGAACGTGGTAGAAAAATACAGCACATAATGATCTGTATAAAATATTATTAAAGGAAGAAAAAGGAAAAGGAACTGAAATAGTCAGAATAGTCTAAATGTGTATTTATGATGTAAGAAAAGCCACAATGCCTAAGAATACAGCTAGCACTCAGAGAATTATGAATTAGAATACACAGCTTTTATTCTGATTATAAATGTAGTTAGCACACGGGCTTTATTAAAATTCCACGATGTTCAAATACAATAATAACTAAACACGAACGATTTGCTAGAAAATAGTTAATAAGGTATAAGTTGAAATTAGCTTAGTAGCTATTAACGTATTAAGAAACATATATGAAAGAAAAGGTTTAATTAGGTTTGTAAAATTATTAACAATCAATTATCAACGAAGTTGACGTATGACTATGATTAGCGTCATACTAAAGACCTGACTAATGCAGGAAACATATGTTAATCGTACTCTGTAGTATGGCACTAATCATGCGTCAAAACGACTCTGCATAAAGCCCATCAGTCTTTTTACTTCTGAAATGGCCCAAGAGCACTTGTTTACCCTCGCTGACCTAGAAGCACGTGGAATTAATGTAGTGTTGCGATCTACACACTCTTGAACATCTCCAAATGTATACACATTTGTTTATTGGTGTGACGGGGAAACAGCCGTGTGCTTGAAAGGACGTGAAGTCATAAGTAGCCAACAATAAGCGCTGTTTTTTGCTTTAGATGGCAGTGCTACGTGATTGGAGGTCGATTAATACAATTACATGACTATAAAAAAGATCACAAGAACAGTTGGTATACTAAATTGTGGAAGATAGATGAAACTCATCCGATCTTGACCAAACTTGGCCTGCTGGTAACTTTGACAAGTTCAGCTGGCATATGAAATATGATGTGTAAGCCTTTGGTTTCCGTTATGGGTTACCAATGTTGAAGTTCCCCACTTTTTCAAAAAAAAATAATAGATTATAGCATAAAGGACAATGAAGAATTTACAAAATACAGACAATATTTTAGATAATATCTACAGAACGTTGTTAAACCTTTCCTTCCAAACTTTTTGTTATAGTTCTTAAATTTGAGCGTGCAGTATATTGTCATAATGTTTGACATCCAAATTTATGCACTATATGGAAGGTTATCATAACGATTATTAGCTCATATAATAGAGTTTTATAGATATTATATGAGTTACTTAATTACATTTCTAATATTCTTTACTGCCTTATAACTTTTTCACATAAATTTAAGAAGTACAATGCCCCATGCAATACTACACACGAAGGATCTTATGAGTCATCTGCAAACTGTATACACCTAGTCGTTCTACGTGCTACCGAAATGCCGTCTTCAATAGGAAGCCTCTTTTCCACTATTTCTTCTAGATAGATATTAAATAGTGTTGGTGAGAGACAGTATCACTGTCGAAGTCCCTTTCCGTTTGCAGTCCCCTCTGTCAATTTATCCTCTGTTTTACCACTTACTTGTTGATTCATACCCAAGTTTCTTATGGGTCTACTATCTTTCTATTCCACCAAACTTTCTTTAGGATTCCTTACAATAATTCTCCTACTACGCGTCAAAAGCCTTTTCTATATCAATAAATACAACATACTACATTTCTTTCCCATTTTTCTATAAACCTTTCACTGATCACCCTCAATAATCCAATTGTATTTTATCTCTTGTGCCCTTACTTCTCCTGAGCCCGAATTGTTCACTCTCAACATTTTTCACTTGTTCTTTCTTAAAACTTTCCGTTCAATATTTGAAGCAAAATTTTTGCTGCATAGGATATGAGACTAATAGTTCTCACATCTCTCTCTAGGATTGATTTCTTAAGTCATCAGTGTCATGATCGTCTTTAGAAAGTGTTTTGGCCACTCTCCATTCCAGTCGGAACATTTATTTTCTTTAAAAAAAATCCTTGTCCCCTTTATTCTTAATGAATTCGATTGGTATATTACCTATCCCAGCTGGATGTATTAAACATTAATTTAAGGCATAAGGAAATTGATTTTTAATTCTGTAAAAGCCATGTGAGCCTAAAATAAAGATTTACTAAACAATAACGATAGTAGACAAATTTTTCCTCAGTAGGGAAATACAAGCTACATTGCGTATTAAATTACTTCTTTAAATGATTATTTAAATACTAGCACAAGGATCTGTTCTTGGCACCGGAAGAATAAATTAATGAATATTGCAACGGAAATTTCTACTCGAATATGGTAAAAAAAAAAAAAAAAAAAAAAAAAATGCCCGCTTTAGATGTAGAAGTTTTTGAAAACGTTGCAACACAACGTTGTACTCATATTTAATAGTTTATAAACCGAATTTTACATCTCCAATTTAAGCGGGCTCTAACATTTGGATATTTTCTACATTATGATCTGAAAATGTTAATCTTGCAGAAACCATTTCTCCTTCTCTTTTTGAGAGTGGAATTTTCTGTAACTCTGAAGCACATGTGAAATTATTTTTAATGGGATACTTGTATACTGAGTTTCATCTTTCTGAATACACTATTCTTAAAAAAAAAAAAAAAAAAAAAAAACTCCCTTCCCTTTAGGATGTACATTTACAAAAATCTTTTTTTGATTCCTTGCTTTCGTGATCAAATAAATTTTCTGTCCAATTTCACGTTTCTAGAGAATAACAGTTAGGTCTGAATATCGATGATGATGAGTAAATCACTTCTACTGTTATACAACAACACTATAATTTGTAGATTAGTAAATACACGTGTTCAATGCAAAGAACTAAATACTTCATTTCTAAATAGGATATACGTGTTTCGAAATGCTTTGTGAATACTTTCCTCATATAGCCTACATTGGCAACTATAATTCTCCTTTCTCTCTGCCGTTGAATTTCATCTAATAATTTGAAAGGGTGTTTAATCTATCGTGGCCCAAATTGCTTCATCATAAATATAAAACAAAATTATCCCCTCTGTCAACTTTACTGTCTTCTCCACAATAACATGAAAGTTTTGTTCATCAGCACATGTTTTTGATTATGTATGATGTGTAGCATGATTACATCAACACGGTTTCATCATCCGCGTAATCTAACGAGATACAATTATCGTTTTTATTGCATCTTTGCTAAATATATAGGATTAGTGACCACGTTAATGTGATTGAGGCAAATCACCCGATAGCTTTTAATGTTCTAAACCACTTAAAACTTCATATTTCAATTTCTATATTTACATGAATAAACACAATTTAATTATTTGATTTCACTTGTAACTATGAAAACATATTACACTAGACTTTCATCTATCTTGCCCTCAACAGTCCATCCTCTCAGTAATCCGGTCCCAACATCTGGCGTCTTCCGCATAGCATTACAACAATCTATCTACGATTGTATTTGTTTATACTATAGCTGCGGAAAAATAAATACAATACGTAGGAACTATATTTCTGGGCTTTCGGCATCTATGGTCATGTTATCCCGTTATGTATGAGGGATGATGTCCCTCCGCTATCACTTGTCCGAAGAAAGGACTGGGAAAGTAAGCAAGCGGCTTGGGACCTATATGTTAGGTACCATCTCGGTATTTGTCCAGTATGAATAAGGATAAACCAGGGAAAACTCACTCAGGATGGCTGAACTGGAAACGCTTTTTACACATTTTGGCCAAGCGTGTGCACCTGGAATTGAACTTAACGTACAGTACTATTGTGGTTTCCGTTTATTGTAGCTTGTAAAGCCGATACGTGATAATGCATGTCGACGTTGAGCATCTTCATTGCTGCAACTGAACATTTGGAACATGTTTCATAGGGACTGATAATCTACGTACAATCTCAAGCATTAAATTTGTATTTCTCTATTTTTTTCTGTGATAGTGTATGCCATAACGTAAAGTACTCTATGTGTTAAATTCAATTTCAGACACTCAATAATCCGGAACTTTCGCTAATCCAGCACCCCTATTTGCAAGAAATGGCCGGATTAGCGAGTGTCTCTTGTATTAAATATTACTTCTGCTATATTTTAATAGTTCTTACAGTATGTCTTAGGATCAAAACCAATGTCATAACTTTATTTTTAAAAAAGAACATTATTTAACACAATAAGCACTCAATTTCATTAACCTTCAGGATAAGAGTGATTTTGGTATATATACGTTTATATATAGTAAATGTTAAATGCCTGCTCAATGGGAGTTAAATCAAAATTCCGCTTTGTTTACATCACTATAAAACACAAATTATATAGAATAATACACAAAAACTATATGGGAAAGATATTTTGAAAGAAGTCTGTTAACATGTTGTGTTTCAATGGATCATCCAACTGGTGACTTTGAAAACAAATTCCAGAAAATTTTCAGAGAGAAGGATCACTAGTACGAATCGAAATAAGAATCTTACACTTGTAAAGGGATAACCCGTATCTCCCCTCCGACCCCGGTTAAATAGAAAAGTTATGGTTAAACTTTTCTATTTTTGTTTACTAAACACTTAAGTCAGATATTCATTGTAATTAATAATTATTTCAGTAAAGAAATATAATTTGTATAATATGGAAATGAACATAAATTAACAGCAAGGGAATTTATAGTTTATGATTCATAACATGGGTAAAAGAGAGGGGGAACACAAGGGTATGTCGTCCTCCCACTTCAAAAAAATATATATGACGTCCCTCAACTTTCTAAAAAATTACAATGGATAAAAATAGGCACGGGAGAAGGTGAGACGTCATGCGTTCCCATACCTTTTCAAACCTTGATCCATAGTGTAAGAAAACATATATTTTGTCAACTATATGGCTGTTTAGAGTGCGATCTAGTGAAAATTGATTATATTTTACCTAAATTGTACTGTATTGGACGGTTTCTATAAAACAAAATGTATTTGATCCTTATGGTAAAACTTAAGTTCTATTCTTTGCATCTTATAGTAATGAGAGCAGTCCATCATAGTCAAACGATTGTCACAAAGTTAACAAGTCCATCTGACATATTACTGAGTTGTGACAGCCTGAACACGAGGGGTGACATTTCAAGACCACAAATTGTTATATCAAGGTTATTTTCTTAAGTAATACTAGCAGAAGTGTCCACCACTCGACATTTCGATCTAAGGAAAATCTCTAGGTGGCACAGCAATATTTACTGGAAGTTCCACAATCAACTCTTCAAGCCACCAATAATAGTGATCTGACTCTCAACATGGGCCATATTGTTTCGAAGAATGAGTTACAGTTTTATTCTTTGGAGACACATTATTGCTGGAAGCCATAGACAATATATTTCGGCCGGTGAATGAACTGTGACAAACTCATGTGTCGCCTATAATCAAACTGGCTCCCGTCACTCAAAATCCTGTGAAGTGACGGAGGTTTGTTTCTTGTGAGGGAATTTGTGAAACGTTGATAGTGCCATTACTTCACAATTGTAAAAAAATAGAACGTTGTCCGAAAGTTTCAGTACAGATTAGCATGACCTTCAATCAGGTTCACAGCCCAGCTCTGTTTAGCGGCACAATGAACGAAGATTATTATATGACATTATTGAAAGCAATTTTGTCTGTTATGTTCATTTTCTGACAATCTAATTATTTTAGTACAGAAAATATTTTAGTACACAATGTTGCGTTACGTCATTTTCTGATCAATGTCTATCACTTGCTGGACAATAGATTTCCAAAGCGTCGGAGCGTCCATAGTAATGATCAACATGGAGTCCTGATATCTTGCCATAAGGTTTGTTCTTGTGAGGTTGAACAAAACAGAAAATTTACCATACCAAAGTACCTATAGTAGATACAATAGAGAAATCAACTGATGCTGTTTCTAGACGTCTACAGAAGAGAAAGACGGCCGACAAAGTTTATGGAATCTATGAGAAATTTTGACACCACCCAGCTTTGACGATTCTATTATAGCTAACATAGTATTGGTATGTATACTATAATGGTATGGTATTGGTATTGGTATGTAATACTTAAAATTGGTATTAGCAAAGTTATTATAGATTTTCACTACTGAGTTAAATCTGAATCACCGGTTGTAAATAAAATTGTTTTAGCTGTTGGATACATATTGTCTTCTGAAATGCTTACATTAAAAAAAAAAGATAATTAAAGAATCGATTCTTATGAGGTATACATAGTAAATTTAAGAAAAAAAATCATAAATATAAAATTTCATGTTGTGTAAAGTAAAAGACATACACTTTGCAGAAGAAACCGTAATATGAATCTATTTGAGCAAGGAAAATGGATTAGTTCCATTTAGTTATATGATATTTGATCTTAAGCTACAAACTCGATCTTTAATAAAGTTCTGCTGCAGGAGCGTTTGAGTAGTAATCGTGAAAAATCAAATTAAAAAGTTAAAAAGAGAAACTTTTTGTGTACGTTGAGGAACAATCTGTACTTACACCCTATTACAAAACGATGGGGAAACATTACATTAAGAAGAAAGAGAACGTCGACAAATACGGAAGACAGGGATGGGATGAGAGATCACCCGTCTTCCTCTCGTATCTTCTTGACGTGATTAGACAGAGCAAGTGATAGTGGAATTAATCTTCAGTGTTTATGGCAACGAACAAGAGATATGGAATTAAAGGGGATTTAATGTTGACGTCGTATTTCGATTGAGCGATGTGGTTTTCGCTCGAGGCTTTGTGCTTAACGATCCAGAATCGCTGCCGCTGCAGAACAAATTTGAAGAAGAGTGGGAGTAGGGACCAAAAAATCGAGTAAAGCGGGGGTAGCTCTTAACTGGGTATTTCGTTTCGAATTAGAGTATTTATTAAAAGGATAAAGGGGAAAAAAGAAACTATTGTTGGTTACACTGTAATCTGACGGAATTCAAGGTTTGAATCCAACATAAGATCCACTTGTTAGTTATGCATTGCCTTCGTGAAATGAAAAGTCCAGGCAAAAATATTGACGACGAAAATGGAAAAATGCTAGTTAAAGATTGAAAACTCTTGTTAACGTCTATTCTACTGAGATTTTGTTTTACATAAAGTTGTGAATTCCATAATGTTTTGGTAATCTTGGTTATTACGTAATGCTTTTTGTGTCTAAAAAACTCAGAAGAGCCGCAGTGGCTCAGTGGTAGAGCGTTCATCTATGGTGCATGGGGTCCTTGTTTTGATTCCAACTCTCGCCAAGTGAGCTTTGTGGTGCACAAACACTATGTGCGTGGTTTTCTAGGTGTTCTATTTCCTCCTACTTTTATAATTTCATTCATTTCTCATCATCACCGTCTCCTTTTGCCTAGCCGGCATAAATGTGGGACGTAAAAACTTGAAGATTTCATTTCTAAAAACTCAGAAGCGCTATATTTATATTAGTTTGAACTAAAAATAGACCCTCATGTTTGTTCATAAGTTATGACCAAATAAATGGCAGAAGAGATCCCCCAAAATACATGTATAGAATTTGTTCACCATAAACTCAGACAGTCTGGCTTCGAACTAAGAATTAGTGCTTTACTAGTCAGCCTCGAATTAAGACCAGAATTGTATTCTCGTATGTTGTATACAAGAAGGTTATCGTAAAAATCATGGCAACTACTTTTTTTTTTCAAGAAAATATGATCGAAGGTAGAAATACTAAATTATGCAAATGGAAGTTTATATAAGTGTTAGATAAGGTGTGTTAGATGAACATATATACAGGTATCTCCATCAGAATTTAGAACTAGAAAAATGAGCTTAACAAATAGTTCCTTTGATACTTGCTTTACCTCAAATTACAACATTACAAACCATACTTTCAGTTTTGAAAATGAAAAAATATCTTTGAGTTTTATGTCCCACGGTTATGCCGGTTATGCTAAAGAAGATGGACCTTGAGTGTTGTATGAGGTCGAAATTGCAAGACGATAAATCTGGTGAATATGATCAGGGCTTTACGCGTAATTGTAATTGTACTTGCCATGGTTTCTGATGTTATTTGAGGTAAAATATATATGAAACGAACAATTCAGTGTATTCAATTTGCTGGCACTATATCCTGATGAGAATACGTATGTCTATTCAACTCTACATGTAACATTTACGTATGTAGACCCTACTATCCCTTCATTTGTATATTTCAGAACTTCTTGCTTTGTTAAAAAAAAAAAAAATAGTTGCCATGATTTCTAAAGTGAGACTCGTAGAATCATGTCGAAAGCAAACTTGAATTATGTCCCTTCTTCCTGCAGCTATATAATTTGTTCCAGAATTGCAGAGAAAAAGATCATAGCCAAAGCATTCTTATGTAAAGTTTTAAATATTTTATTAATTAGTACGTATTAGTAGATATATATATTCTTCGACTTTAAAAACCTTGCTTGTAATGCTACATTTATCTTCTATGAGTGTGAGTGGATACTATGCAACATCGGCGCAAATCTGTTTTCAACCTTTTGGAAGACTTGTAAAGACGTTCTCACAACATTTTTTTTAAGAGAGTCAAAATAATTATGAATTTGAAAAACAATACTGTAGAGGATTCGGGGGAGCAGAATTGTCTTCAACATTGGGAGGCGGGCAGATTTGAGGCTTATTCTGGGGGCACATCAATTTTATCTCATTTTTCTTTGGGCCAATCGGACACAAATAATCACATTTCTAACCAAAAAAACATATTTCAAATTGGATTATTGGGGGAGACAGCCCCTAGTTCTCAGATTGGAGGGGACATGTCCCCCCATCTCCCCGGGATTTACGTCAGCGCTTTGAAAAATGATTCTGAAGTACATTTTCCCAATTAGTTCCTATGATCTTGACTCACCCTTTGCCATTTTTAGTGATTATTGGCAATGTATTTAATTTCAAGATTAAAAGTTTATATATCCGTGTAACGTGGATTCCTGTCACCACGGCATGGCGCGTCCTCAGGTTGCGGATCGAGGAGAAGGCTCCTAGACATAGAGGTTAGCTGCGAATATACTGAATAAGCAGTCGCGGACAGCCGACTAGGAGTGGTCCTCCAGCTTGGGGGTTTGGGTCGGGCATCCTGTAAAAAAAAGCACTTGTTCAGAAATATTCACAAAAGCCTCGGACAAGGACTGATAACTTGGCACGTCCTCAGCAAAAGATAATGGACATGAGATTTGGAACATGGAATATTAGGAGTCTTTATAGGGCAGGCGCGTTAAAATCCGTAACGAGTGAGTTAGAGAAATACAGGATGGACGTAGTAGGAGTTCAGGAAGTTAGGTGGGATGGAAATGGATCTGTGAATTCCGGAAATTTTACATTCTTTTACGGGGAGGAAATAAAAATCACCAGTTAGGAACAGGGTTTTTCGTTCATAAACGTATATTACCAGCAATTAAAGGGTTGAATTTGTTACTGACAGACTTTCTTCTATTACTCTTAAGGGACGGTGGTGTGGTATTATTGTTTTAAATGTACATGCCCCAACTGAAGATAAGGATGACGATATAAAAGACAGGTTTTACGAAGAAGTGGAACGGATATTTGACCAACTCCCGCGATATCATATGAAAATTCTATTCGGGGATTTCAATGCGAAGGTAGGACGAGAGGATATTTTCAAACCGATTATAGAGAACGAAAGTCTGCATAAGGAAAGTAATGACAACGGTGTTAGACTCGTGAACTTTGCAACATCCAAAAACCTAATCGTGAAGAGTACAAAATTCCCTCATCGCGACATTCATAAATACACTTGGAAATCACCAGACGGGAAAACACATAATCAAATTGACCACGTTTTAGTAGATAGAATTAGGCAATCTAGCATAATTGATGTCCGGTTGTTTAGAGGGGCCGATTGTGACACTGACCACTACCTGGTAGCAGCGATAATACGAGAGAGGTTATCGTTGAATAAAGGTAATATTCATTGTCCGAAAACGGAGAGATTCAATTTAAAGAAATTAGAAGAGAGCCAGGTAAGAGATGAATACCAGATTGAAGTCTCGTAAAGTTTCTCGGCTTTAGAAGATTCGGAGTTCACTAGTGTTGAGGATACCTGGATTGAAATTAGAGATAGCATTAAAATATCAGCAAAAGAAAAATTGGGACACTCAGAAATACGTAGGAGCAAACCATGGTTCGACCAGGAATTCATAAAACTAGCAGAGAAGAGAAAACAGGCAAAATTACGCTGGCTACAAAATCCGAATGAAATAACTACACAAAATTTCGCAGATATCAGGTGGGAAACTTCCAAAACTTTTAGAAAAAAAGAAACGCGATTTTCTGAAAGCTAAAATTAAGGAACTTGAAGATAATAGTAAAAATAAAAACATCCGGGACATGTATACGGGAATCAACGAATTTAAGAAAGGCTATCAACCTCGTGCTTATATATTAAAGAAATCTGACGGTACAGTTCTCACTGACACGGATAGCATCTTAAATAGATGGAAAGATTTCTTTGACGATTTGCTAAACACGCAACCAAAAACTAGTGTGCGTGGAGAAAAGGAGATACACACCGCAGAGCCGTATATTCCAGAACCCGACCAAATAGAAGTAGAAACCGCTATAAAGAAATTAAAGAAACACAAATCTTCGGGTGTAGATGAAATTCCGGCTGAGTTAATTTTAGCTGGAGGCGAAAAATTGTGGAACAAGATACACAAACTCATTCTCCTTATCTGGAACAAGGAAGAATTGCCACAAGAGTGGAAAGAATCAATCATTGTTCGAATCCACAAGAAAGGCGACAAAACTGACTGTAATAATTATCGAAGCATTTCTCTTCTGTCAACATCCTATAAAATCCTTTCAAATATTCTGTTAGCAAGACTGACCCCATACGCAGATGAAATTATTGGAGATTATCAGTGCGGACTTAGACGAAATCGATCAACTATCGACCAAATATTTACAATTCGCCAAATACTCGAAAAAAGTGGGAATACAATACCCCGGTACATCAACTATTTATTGATTTTAGAAAGGCGTACGACTCAGTTAGGAGAGAAAGATTATACAACGTTCTTACAGAATTTGGAATACCGAGAAAGCTAAATAGATTAATTAAGATATGTTTAAATGAATCCCAAAGTAAAGTCCGGGTAGGAAAATTTTTGTCCACGAGCTTTCACTTCGAAAATGGCCTGAAACAAGGAGATGCGTTGTCGCCATTATTATTTAACTTCGTTTTGGAATACGCTATAAGGAAAATCAAAGGTAGTAACCAGGGCCTACAATTGAACGGTATTCACCAGGTTATGGCATATGCTGATGATGTAAATTTAATAGGTGATGATAGGAGAACAATAGAAAGAAATGCAGAGATCTTATTAAACGCTTGCAGGGTCATGGGTTTAGAAGTAGAGTCATTGGGGGTGAAGTCGGTGTATTAAGGATAAAATGCACTACACTGTGCTTATGCAGATAGTTATTTGAAAATTAAAACTCATGCTAGATATAGTGAACCTTTTACTATAAACTCAATGGAAATGGACGTACAAGTGTGAAACAATAAAGTGAGGAAAGTGAGAAAAAGAAAAGTCGGCGACTTACCCGCTTCACCCCGTTTGTGGGGGTGAAGTCGGTAGGTTCATGGGGTGAACTGGGTACATGTTTATTACTAATCATATGTTCTACTAGGTACCACTACTTCGTCATAAACCATTATATCTCACTACATCATCACTAGAAATTTTCCACCTTCAAGCACACTTTCAATTCAACATTGTCTGTACACAAAGTTCCACTACAAACATTCAGTTTAACATTTTGCACAAACAAACTGTTTTTTATAAAAAGCACCGACACAGTGTTCGTGATACCAGGTGTCGCAACTTTGGCACTGTATCCACTCCAAGAATTTGGTACATGTCTCTTTGCTGTATGGTTGTCCACAAAACCCACAGATGTTTCTGTTGTCAGCAAGATCGGCAGTACGTGCCGCATTGTCTTGAGTACTTGCCACCGCCAACTGAAGAGACCTAGGTGTAGGTCTATGTGCAAACTTACCTCGTTGCCCTGTCAGCTGTGAAATATGATCGGGGGAAGTAAGTATTTCCGTGCCCTGCCTGGCTCTTTTCCCTGTCTTGTGTGAAGCTCTCTTTGCAGGAGAAGGCAGACTCTCTCGCACTCCAAGCATGACCTGTGATTCCTGTCTTGTCGGTTGCTCATTGTCTAGCCTTCTTTCTTCATGAGACGCGTCCGTTACAGAAACGTCGATAATTTTGTCATCACTAATGGCCAGTCTGTCCAATGGAAATATTCCAGTAGCTGTAAAACCTGCTACACCATTTCCCACTGTGGCAGTTTTCCCCCATGCCTGATTCAGTAGCTGACCGAACTGCACTTTTATTAGTGATCATCCTGGGTTTGAGAATGCCCACTGGTTGCAAGCTTGTTTAAAGAATAAACTAAGAGGGCGAAAGACAGCTTTGTCTAATGGTTGTAAAGCATGAGTCGTGTGACTCGGAAGACACAGAGCTGTGATTTCGTGTTCAAGGCAGTACTCTAGTACTTCCAATGTCTTTGTGTGGGTTGCATGGCCATCCATGAGAAGTAAACAAGGCCCCTGTGGCTTGGGTTTAATGAAGTGTTTTAGCCACTCTAGAAACGCAACGTCGTTGACGTTACCAGAATCCGTCATTAGCACTTGGGAGCCTGGTGGTAAGCCATCACGATATTCGTTCTTTAATCGTTTCCCTTTGAAAATCACAAACGGTGGGAGAAACATGTCCGTTGCATTGCAGCACGCAATCACTGTTACGTTTTCCTCCTTTTCCTTGGATGTAAGCGACACAACATCACGTTGCCCTTTTCTAGCGGCGACTGCGTCTGGAGGCTCGTTGTTCAGAAGCAATCCAGTCTCATCTACATTGAACACATTTTCACCCTTATCTTGAAGATTGAGTTCAATTAATACCCTTTCCAGCATATTGTAAAACTCATCCAGTCTTTCCCGTGTTAAACCAGAAACCCGAGCTTGCGATATGCCAACAGGTGTCCGTATAGAAAGCTCTGGGTGGCGACGCATAAAGCTGTGGAACCAGTCATACCCTGCTCCACGGCGCGCTTTGTTAAACGGGTGGTCTATTTGCAACCATTCAGCATAACGAAAGGCTGCCCTACGAACGTCACCTGGTGTAACTGGGAATTCCCTCTGTGCCAATGTTTGTAATCGGTATGCTAGAGCATCTTAAGGCCAAGTTAGGTTCAAACACAGCTACAACAAACATTGTATTTATTTTCATGCTGAATGTTCATTTTACAAGCATGGAAAAGACGTACCGACTTCACCCCACACAACAGTACCGACTTCGCCCCACATAGGTTACCCCGTTGTTTCTCTGCCAAATTACTATTAGTTCATTAAGCATCAAGACAACAACTATGTACTCTCTACGCAGAAACCTTATCTTACCTCACGAAAAGTCAAAACTACACGTGCAACCCATTATACACCTTAGGTTCTCCAGAACGAAACTTATAATAGCAAGAATAAAAGGCATGAGTGTCTCACCTTCCATACAAAGAAGTCTCGTGGTATGCTCGTTCTGCGATCCAATTTCCTTCTTCTCACCCTCGCTCATACAGCATGACTAGCTGTTTCGAAAACAAACCTTTCTTCCTTCACTCACCTCAACACGATGTTGTCAGCTCGTCATACCTTACACACTACCGACTTCACCCCCAATGACTCTAAATGCAGAGGAAACTAAATACATGGAAGTGCGTCGGGACCGGAATACAGCAAATTATGGATGCGTTAAAATATTAAATAATACTTTTGATAAAGTGGATAGTTTCAAATATCTAGGATCAATATTAACAGAAGAAAATCATATTCACGAAGAAATTAAATGTCGACTAAAAGTAGTGAATTCGTGTTACTATTCGGTTCAAAATCTCTTGTCGTCGCGAATTCTGTCGAGGAATTTGAAGCTTAAAATATACAAAACGATAATCATGCCTGTTGTTTTGTATGGCTGCGAAACATGGTCACTTACTCTGAGGGAAGAACGTAGATTGAAAGTATTTGAGAACAAGATCCTGAGACGAATATTCGTACCCAAGAGGAACGGGAATGGAGAATGGCGGAAACTTCATAACGAGGAACTACATAATTTATATACGGTTTACCCAACATTGTTAGGGTCGTCAAGTCTAGGAGGCTTAGGTGGGCGGGTCATGTAGCTAGAATGGAAGAAAGTAGAAACGCTTTCGAAGTCTTGACTGGAAGACCAATCGGAAAACGACCATTAGGAAGACCTAGGCGCAGATGGGAGGACAATATAAAGATGGATCTCGCAGAGATTGGAATACAAGTAGAAACTGGATGCAGTTAGCTAAGGATAGAAGTCAGTGGAGAGCTTTTGTGAACGCGGCATTGAACCTCCGGGTTCCATAGGCCATAGAGTTATATATATATAATATACTTAAACATGTAGATAGTAATGCACAGAGTCTGATAAAAATTATGAAGTTTTATTTTACTAAAGGGAAAAAAAGAAAAAATAATAAAAATCTTTATATCAATGAAATTGGATTGATTAGTTTGGAAATTAATCCATTGCTCAGGTTAAAAAGCAATAAAAGAAGGTAAAGTAGAAAGCAAAACTGGAAAAAAAGAAGAAATGAAATGTTTGAGGTTTACGTCCTACAGTTATATCGGTTAGGCTAAAGGAGACGGTGATGATGAGAAATGAATGAAATGGTGGAATGAAGAAAGTGGGAGGAAACGGGAGAACACCGAGAAAACCCACGAGCACGATCTTTGTCCACCACAATGTTCACACGGTGCTATCTGGGATCGAACCAGTGATCCCAATCACCATAGGTGAACGCTCTACCACTGAGGCACCGCGTCCCCTAGAAAAGAAAGAAGAATTGCAAGTGGTGATCATATTAAAGAGTTGCAGTACATGGAAGTTTCTAAATGAAATGAAATGAAATGAAATTTTTGAGTTTTATGTCCCACGGTTATGCCGGCCAAGCTAAAGGAGACGGTAATGATGAGAAATGAATGAAATGGTGGAATGAAGAATGTGGGAGGAAGCGGGAGAACCCCGAGGAAACCCACGCACACGGGGTTTGTCCACCATGAAGTTCACTTGGCGGGAGCAGGGTTTGAACCCGGGACCCCATGCACCAGAGCAATTGACAGGGTTACAATATTGAGTTTAAACAACGTTAAATACTTAATAGTAAGTGGTAACTACTATACAGAAGTGATTAGGGCATTGCACGTTGAATGTCTCTAATGCATGAACAATAAAACAACATTAAAAAAAACAACGTGTTTCGTCGAGCATTTAACATGTTATTTAAAAAAAATAGAACATAGAAAGGACCTCATAAAGAAAGAAAAGAGAGGGAGGGAAGAGTTCTTTTTCAAAATTTCTTTATTTTTATCCTTGGAATCCGGAGATTTCAATCGAGGGCCTTCCCTTGACGAGGACAAATGGGGTCTTCTTCCAGAGCATTTGTCACAGGGAATCCCTGGACTGCCGGTGTCACTCAGTCGTCGAGCCTCTCCGCTCGCTACACTAGACAGATGAAGTTAGTTTCAACTTCCAACACTTGATATCAGTTAGAAGTTACTACCCTCACTTTATCAAATACCAAGACACAATTTACTACACGGGTGAAGAAGATCGTTACTTTTCCTTTCTCTCATTTGCTTTAAAGGTGGATGGAAAATTGACGTATTTTCTGTTTTTAAGTTGCTACAGTTTTTTAAAACGTTTTTTGTAAAGGATATGAATTTATTAAAGAATTAATATTTTGCTTTTAATATAGGCTAAGTCTCGGCTTCAAAAAGCATTACGATTTCAGTTTTTCAGTTTCTCATGGCAAACTGATTTGTTTGGTTTAATGGAGTTTAACGTCAATTTTCAGTACCTATGATACATAGTACTACTCAGGTTCGTATCAGACACAAGTACCCCCCACAGGAATCGAACCCGGACCATACCTATCAGCCTCCCACCTGACCACCAAAGGGCAGAATATTCCTAATAGACTGGTCCGGTAAAACAGTCACTCGCACACCTATATCTATATCTATATCTATATCTATATCTATATCTATATCTATATCTATATCTATATCTATCTATCTATCCATATCCATATATATATATATATATATACATCTCGGTATATCCTAGCAACGTTACAAAGTAAAAACATAATGGTGAGTTTTTAAAGTGTTTGATTTATCAAAACTTGTTTGTTTATTTACCCTGTCCGTGTGTCCGGCCGGCCGGGAGACCAAAGATCTCAAGAACTATTTGAAACGTCATCATACACCTTGGTCACCATGTAAAGGAGTCAAAACTTGAAAAAAAAAGTTCGATTACGACGGTGATATTCGAACCGAAAGTGCTAGAAATCAACAATTTCTATTTTTAATTTTGCTTATTATGGACCAAAATCGGTAGTAGATAGCAACAAGCAATTTTTAAATATAAACTAATTATTTGCTGAGCAAAACTATATATTTTCATTAAAATTCAACACATACATACATACATATACATACAACAAAACAGCTGTTGTATGTATATACAATTGTACAGTTATCCTGTATCACATAGTGTCTGATGAAGCCAAAGACTTAGTTGGTGAAACTGTAACACGTGTTGAATTTTAATGAAAATATATAGTTTTGCTCAGCAAATAATTAGTTTATATTTAATTATAACAAAGCAAAGCTTCTACTTATGGAAAATATCAAAGCGATTTTTGCAGTCGTTTAGAAGTTCCTAGAAGACATTTCTTCTCCAT
This sequence comes from Thermobia domestica, assembly GCF_964235325.1. Lineage (NCBI taxonomy): Eukaryota > Metazoa > Arthropoda > Insecta > Zygentoma > Lepismatidae > Thermobia > Thermobia domestica. The sequence continues at coordinate 138,928,371 of NC_137455.1, read as the reverse complement.
CCTTAGCTCTTTACTAAAAACCGAAGGAGTAGAAATCTACTATAATCTTCGATCTCAATATTGATCTACAGAGGGCAAAACGATAGAAGATAGCGAGAAGCGGCTTTTTTTGTCGTAATTGAAAAAAATGAAATGAAATTTTTAAGTTTTACGTCCCACGATTATGCCGGTTAGGCTAAAGGAGACGGCGATGATGAGAAATAAATGGAATGGTGGAATGAAAAACTGGGAGAAAACGGGAGAACCCGGAGAAAACCCAGGGGCACGGTGTTTGTCCACCACAAAGTCCACACGGCGCGAGGTGGGATCGAACCAGAGACCCCAAGCACCAGAGATGAACGTTCTACCACTGAGCCACCGCGCCCCCATTTTCGTAATTGATTTCTCATTCTAAGAATAATCATGTGGTTCGGATTCCACGTTAATCAGTAGGTCCACGTCTCATATAGCCTCGCTGCTGAACGGGACGATAAACTCAAAATCAACTCAACTCATTCTAAGAATAAATACTACATTCTTTCTTAATCCTCTATTCAATCTGGAATCTGCAAGAAGCAAACCACTTCTGGTTATAACTTGATCTCTAAATACTACTTAAAAAGTAAAATATAGCGAGAAGCGGTTTTCTAAAACCAACTAAGTGACCCAAGAATATTTTCCATCTTTACTGAAATCTCTGTACTAAAACCGAAAGTGGTAGAAATTCATGAACACTTCCGGTTTCAATCTTAATTGAGAAACTATCATAAGCCATACAAGCCAAACTCATTCATGTGGGGCACACGCGACATTGCTACTTATTTTCAATATATTTTTGAACATATATAATACAATAAATTTAATTTTTCTTTTTCTCTTCTTGTACTCCGGATAGTGAAGAAATATACAAAATTTGTTGACAAGCAACTGACTAAATTTATATGTCGTTGAAGTATGTTGGTTATACATTACTGGCATTCCCATGTTTACACAATTATGTACTTGTTCATACAGTAGAATTTAATATGTGATTGTTTGCTCATGCTCTGATCAAGATTCTAGCATATTACTTAACAGAGTTAGGCGGTACTATTCAAATAGTAAGAATAACCGGTCAGCTTCTTTCTCTTGTCACTTAAGACAATAGGAAAATATCTATAATACAGTATGCAGCAAAACAAACAGAACTGAAATCACATCGTTGACATTTATTTGTTGTGCAACATAACGAAGCATAAGAAAGGTTGTCAAATGGATGTCAACTAAATGTTACTCAACACATATTGTAAATTTACAAGGAATCATTCCTGTACATCATGTGTTCAAAATGTTGACCATTATGTCGTACACATTCTTCATAGCGGTCCTGTAGATCGATGAACATGTTAGTGAACACAGTTTGCTGGAATGTCAAAGCAAATGACGGAATCTTTTCTCTTAACTCCGGTATAGTGGTAGGAAGTTATCTGTTCGAAAAATTGCTTCCTTCAGCATACCCCGTATGTAGGCATCTCGAGTCATAAGGTGAGGGGAGTGGGAAGGGTATGGAAAATCCGTTCCACAGCAAATCAAGCGATATCCAAACTTGTGAGCAGAAGGGTAAGTGACTCACTTGCAATGTTGACAGTAGCTCCGTCTTGCTGCATCCATTGTTGTTATAACGACAGATTTTTCGTGCTGTAAAAGCCGCACAAATCATGCAAGACATGGTCAATAATCAACTGTCGATTGATGTGGCGATCAAAGTACACATGGCTTTTCATCACTAAACCATATGTTATTAATGAAATCTTAATTTTCATATGCCATAGCTAACACTCCAGAGCAATACAGTAGATGTCCACGCTAATCTCCTGCAGTGAGACGCTGCCTCAAACCGTATGAGCGGAAATATTGCCCGACAATAAGTACCTCCTCCTCTGTTGTGAGTAACATTACCTTCGCACCAACTGCACACTACGCTAGTCCACACACAACAGTACACATGTGGCACTCACAGCTCATTCCACATAGCATCTGAGCGCCACCCGTACGCGAATTTCAGTACTGTTTGTTTGGCGCATACTGTATTTGAGACATAACCATTTATTTTCTTAATCGTATAGAAGGGGAAATCAGGGTGAGGGATACCAACTACACAAAAACTATAGAACCTCTGCTAAAGAGGGCCACATTAAACATATACTTCTGTATTTATGAATGAATGGGGCTTGCGTTTATAAGAAGGATAAGGAAGGTTTGTCTAGATGTGTATGCAACCCACAAATCTTAAGTGAATTGAGGGTTGCATATTAGCATTACGCGATATATATATATATATATATATATATATATATATATATATATATATATATATATATACTCCTTCTTGAATGAATGGGATATGGATGACCCACCGTTAGACGTGAATATCTTAACGGATTCACTCTATTAACGAATTCGGGCGAAGTAAGCACTTTAGCTCTCTAGTTCAAAGCGCAAAATTAAAAAAAAAAAATCGCTTTCGTTCAAGAGTTATCATGTAGTGTGACATTAATACTAACATTACAACCTGTTGGGATTACTCATATAATCCTAATAATTATGGCTACATTCATCAGATATTCACAGGTATATATCAATTAATGTTCTATAACATAAGGGTCTTGCATAATTTATACCATTAACCAAACATTGTTAGAGTCATCAAGTCTAGGAGGCTCAGGAGGGCAGGTCAAGTAGAAAGTAGGAACGCTGGAAATCTAATCGAAATACGACCATTAGGAAGACCTAGGCGTAGATGAGAGGACGATACTAAGATGGACCTCAGAGAAATAGAAATACAAAGTAGAAACTGAATCCAATTGACTAAGGACAGAAATCAATGGAGAGTGTATGTGAACGCGGCATTGAACTTTTGGGTTCTATAGGCCATAGAGTTAGTTACTTAACATACAGCTCTCTGATCTCATATAGTCAAGAAATCATTTCTTGCTAATGGATATAATAATATTATTTGTGTATAAAATTAAAGAGTTGATAAACATATTTTAATTTAATTTCTTTCTGATGTATATTTAAAGTTTGACTTTCTTGTATATCATCTTATCATACAGAATTACTTAATTACATTACGACAATTAAGGGGTTGGTTTAGAACGGGCAATTTTCTTAAGTAAATAACTTTTTAACTTAAGAGTCTGACTAAATCATAATTTTTGGTCAAAAATTGAAAGTTTTTGCTTTTGCAAAACGACAAATAAGATTAAAATGGAGACAGTGTTGAATGTTAAGTGAAATTGAATCTGGTAGCCATGCTTTTAAAACAAATTACCTTAGCGAAATGCAAATATGACATCTTATTTTTCTTCTTAGTATTTTATTGCCTACTGACGTCAGCGTTTGTTCCAAGGACAAACGAGGAAATTCTTCGATGTTACTTCTCTTGGAATCTTTCTTTATACAACCGGAATGTCTTGAAACCTTAGAGATAGGCAATTTCATTTGTGAGGGGTTCCCTGTCGAGAATTAATTATATCATATTTCCAGTATGCAGCATGTAACAATTAACGTAGAACATGTTTATTTAATGCTACTTCTCTTACTGAAATTACGTTTGCAATTTCTTTCTTTCTTTTTAACTGTACTTATAATAGCAAGTAAAAGTTCCCATTTAACAATCTACTAAAACATTAAACATAATTTTCAATACTGTTCCAAAAATCACATTTCTATTGCGTTAAAAAAGAAAGAAATGTACTACAAAACTGTGCCTAATAACGTGTAAAGGAGAAGTATATTCTTTAGCTGGAAATTGTGCTCGTTAAATGTAGATCTTACACTTCATTGTAACGGCATTGCGTTCTGCAAACATTTCGAGATGGTGCCAATTATTTGACACAAAAAATACACTACAGTCAATCCTTGTTGTAGGACATTGAACAGCCTACCTGCTCTTATGTGTTAAAATTACGAGATTTATTTGGAGTCAGAGCAGTATTCATTTTAATGCATTGTACAGTCCAAAAAGCGTTACCCATTCTGGGTTTCGCGGATCTCAGGAGACCGCGAGAGATTTAAAGAATGTTCGCAGAGATTTTTATTTTCATTAAATTTCATCTTGTTACGGTGTTCACACTTCCGAGATTTGTAATGTGCATAACCTAAGTTTCAATCAAGTTAGAAGAATACTCGTAGTGTGTATATATATATATATATATATATATATATATATATATATATATATATATATATATATATATAACAATTAGCAACCAAGACAAAGATATATTTGTAACTTTATAAACATGAATAATGATAAAATGTGAAAGAACTAACGCTCATGCCACTGTTAGAACATCCTCATGATTGGAAAAATAACTTGTTCCACTTTTTAATATTCATTTGAGAATATTAAATGTTTGTTTTACACAGGAACTAACGCTCATAATGCTGGTGAAAAAGTATCCCTTGCCTTCTTCTAATTGTACTTCTTACACTAATTTGAGGATGCTAGACTACCTGTGATGCTGAAGATGAATACTCACGCATCAGGGACGCCCGAAAAAATTCTAGGGGGCCATGTAAATGGATGTTATATTATGTCTGGTATGTAATATACATGGTTTGCTATATTAAGTATATATTTTCGTGAGCCATGGAGGTCGGGACCCACCCTGCCCCCACCTTTGGGTGTCCATGTTACGTATGCATTTATTTTGCACTGGACATTTAAAAAAATGCTTTTGAAATTGTCAAGCTTGTACTTTACGTTGCTTAGTAAGAATAAGAATAAAAACATTTAAAAAAACATTTTTCTATGTATACTCATGTCCAAAATTATTGTCGCATGTCTATAAATATGTTGTCGTAGGAATATAATTTGATAACGAATTCGCCCAGTATTTCTTGTACGTGTATAATCGGCAAAGGCATGTCTGTGGCAAACTTCACGTCAAAAGAGCAGTAAATGAAAACCATAAAACGAAAATAAAATTTTATTGTAAATTTAGGAACATTTTGTTTTACTCATTCTAATTTTCGTATTTATAATTCTTCTCCTATGAAATTTAGCACAAATATACATTTCCCAATTATACACATAATATCAGTACTTAGTTCCCTGCAAAATCAATATCAAATTATATTCGTATAACCATTTTGGACACGAGTGTACATACAAATCTATAACCACAGGCTCCAATACACTCCGAATTGTTATTTACAGAAAAATCAAGATTTTAAAAAAAAACGATTGGTTTGAAGAAAATAAAATTACACACATCCAAGCATCATTCTTTAAAATCTGAATTTGATCCCAAATAAAAGCGCATCCATTGCATAAAAGATAATCTCATTATATAATTAAATGGTTAAGCAAATATTGTATAGAGTTCCTTCGTGGCTAAGCGGTTAGCATACGTGTCTTTGGTATGGGAGACCCGGATTCGATTCACGGCTCGAGCTCATGTGGTTTGGATTCTACGTTAATCACTAGGTCCAGTCTCATATAGCTCTACAGGTACGTTAAACTCTAAATCAACTCAACTCAACTCAAATATTTTATACAAAAGTGCTTATCTTTTGATCTGTGTTACATCACCATTGTAAATCAAAAACTTATCATTAACCTATGATCACTCACAATTCCATGCTATTTGCTTTGGTTTGTTTGAGTTTAACAACCCACCTGGTTTGGTTTGTTTGAAACGTGGACCTACTGATTTTGGTGGGATCCGAAACACTTTTCCCATTCAATAGTACCCCCACCGCATGGGCTCCCGAAGAGGAAGGGCAGGGGGTGGGGCCTCCAGGTTCACAAAAATGTATTAAATTTCTTAAGATTTTCTTAACACAAATAAAAAATACCAAAAGGTAATATAGCAACCAGGTAGATGAGCACCCTAGAAAATTTTCTTCGGGAGCCCATACCTTCCGGGAATCGAACCTGAGACCACGCACACTAAATGCAAGCATGCTAGCCACATTTTTTTAAAAAAAAATAACTGATTCAGCGAACGTGCCTCGTTAACTTGCTTAACAACTTATTACTAGGTTTCTACTTATTTTACTCGCTTTTCACTTGTTTAACTCATTTTCCACTTACCTAGAACGACAGGGACACGAACACAGAAATATCAAGGACAGTTAAAGTTCCAAAGGCTCTCCTACCGGGAATCGAAAGCGGGACCTCGTACACCAAACGCGCACGTATTAGTCACTACACCAGGGGGAGGGATACTGGGAAAAGCGGGGGTCCGTGGTCCATGATATTGTCACGTTTAAAATTTTAAGCAACCATTTCCCAGTTGCAGTCAGTTGCATACTATCACCGATGTTTGAAAAAGAGCTATGTAAAGTTTTTTTTTTTTTTTTTTTTTTTTTAAAGAAACAAATTAATTAATCTTTATCTACAACACGATAAAAATGAAGCAAGAAAGACAACATTGTCCGTAAGTATATTACGGAAAAGTCTAAGTATTACAAAGTGGATGTCGAGAAAACGTAACGCTGTCCAGGAGCGCATCCACTATTAAGGGGCACCTGGTCCGAACTCACCAAAATTTCCTATCTCAACTTACATTTGTACACTTTCTTAATAAAAGTACGTATACTTGTTTAACAGAAAAATGATTGATGTAGCATAAACATTTTGTTACACTTATACTATATATTTTTTTCTGAAAATATACGTGAAAGTATTTTCCAATTACTTATCTTTTTTCGGGTGCAGAATATTGTCCGTTCAATACTACATAGACGTAGTTGCTTGTTGTATTGAACCTCTATAACGATTCGTGTATTTTTCTGCTTGTATCTCAACATCTTTGGGCAGAATGTACTTCAAATTGATGCACAAGCTATCTAAGAAAAGGAAGAAGAAATATATCGAAAGAAAAGGATATATAAATGTAATTGTTTTGCTGTTGATATACGTTGATGTTTTATGTCAAAATACAGATTCGTTGTCATAGCAACGAAATATAAATATAATATAATTCCGGAACCATCTTGTGTAAACTACATGCACAACCTTTAAGGTGTATAAATGTTTAATTTGTTACGCGATATAATAAAAGGTAATATCTAGATACAGTGTACGAAATGGTTTTAGATGAACTAGTAGCCTAGTAATTGCTATATAAATTTATATGAACTGTGGAATTTCGTCATTACATATTTTGGTGATCCTTGCTGCAGGATTGCTTTATAACTCCCTCCCCAAAGCTCGGACCCCTCTCAAAAGAAATTTCCGGTTGCACGCCTGATACTGTCTATTATACATCACCGTATTCATATTTACTAGACATTGCAGTAGCAAAAATGGTAATGAAGTAAATAGTACTTGCCACCGCAAAGGAGATTGGTTATTCGTCTCCCATTTTTTTAGAGTGCATATACTGTATGTGGAGATAATATCCAACGTACATACCTTTCTGATCGTTAAAAAAAATTAAAAGAAAAATCAATTTTTGATTATATTTCGTTATATCTAGAGCCGACCACACAAGGAAATATGTTGGAACAGCGAGATTCACCAGATGAACGTCGCCATCTCTTTCTAAATACGCTAGTAGGAAGGAGGGAAGATAAATATTCATTCTATTTTCCTGTTAACTGAGTGTTAGCGTGGTAAACAATGCTTGAAATTGTACTCAGACTATTTTTTGTCCCCCTTTTTCAAACGAAAGAGAAACATTTTTTTCCTCACGCAAAAATACCAGAATTCTGAACAGGGAGAGAGAGAGAGAGAAATATACTTTCGCCCACTTATTTTTTCCTCTTACTCTATTTTTTTCCTCTCTTGAATGAAGTGCAGTGGCTTGGTAAACGAGATAGAGAAAAATGTCTAAATTGACAGTCATTTCTCGCTGAGAATAGAATTGGCTGGGACTAATTTCGAGAAATGGGTAGCTGAGTGTCAAAAGATAGCCCTTCTCCTAGTTAGAAGAGGACGGAGGAGGAGGCCGAAAGAGAGGTTTTCTAGTGGACAGGGAATTTTCTAGGAGAACCTCTGCTTCAATACGGATAGGGAAAAGGAAGGAGAGGGTGTAACTATGGGTAGTGGTGGTGGTGTGAAGAAATGGACTTCAAGTTCTTTCCTTTTTTATTTCAGTATTTTTTTCCTCATTGACCACACTATCCTTTTTTTTTTTTAGTGTTCTGTTCTCTTTGTTTTATTTTTCTCCCTTTAACTCATTGTAACAGATTTTTCTATTTGCTGTGCACATACACTGACGAATATTTCTTTTTCGCATTAAAAAAAAAATACGGTTTAGATGGGTGAAACACGTTAAAATGAAAACAAATTGAAGAGAATAGAGAAAATTGAAACAAACAAATAAAAAAAGTGATTTTGTTCAATATTTGTTTCACATTTGTTTTCCTGTTTGTTTATTTTTTTTTTACATGTTTTCCTGTAGATAACATGTCCCTGTACGCGTACAATATCTTGATAATAGAACCAATGAAAACTTAGGAGCTTTTGTCCCATTGGACACTACATTTATATTGAACTAGTACCGGTATCGGTTACCCGCTTCGCTGGGCTAAAATAAAAATTTTAAATGCACAACTACTTATCTCATGGGTTTTATACCTATGGAAACATGTTATTTTTGTTTTAGTGGCATGGATTTAAACGGCATCGGAAGTATCACTATTTGTATCTGCGACCCCGAAAATTATGGATTCGACACGAATATCGGTCATTTTCGATTATTTTTATATATCTTTCCCTTACCTTCCTCCAAGTTCCGTGGCTGAATTTGGACTTGAACTGCATCGGAATTGTCACTGTTCATCTCAGCGACCCCGAAAACTGTAGATTCGACATTAACATCGATCATATTTAAAAGACTCTCCCCTCCCCTCTTCTAGGTTGTACTGTCAAAGTGATGTGATAAATTGAAAACCATCCTAGTTCTGAACCTCATCTCTGTTGAATTTTGATCGAGATCGGTTGGGGGGGGGGGGGGTTAAGATGGATGAAGTCACAAAGACAGTTACTTTTATTTTTATTATGTATATGACAAAGACAAAAAAAAACGGTAAAATGGCAAAAAAAAAAAAAAAAACTTTCCATATCCGAACCTCATCTATATTGAAAATGTGGTGGGGTTATTCACGGATTACTGAAACCAAAATCATATTCACTTCTACTTTTATATATATTGATTTTTATACAAGCTATTTCAAAGCAACACCAATAAGGCTTGGGAGGTGATTCCTGACTCCAAGATAAGACGAAAAGTACAGACCAACGTGGGTGCAAAAATGCTCCCTTTCGGGCTTATAGGCTGTCGAAAACATGAAAAGCTGAACTTTAAAGGTCCATAGCTCCAATACTATGGGACCTACCGAAGTCGGGTCAAAACTTGATTTAGGAACTAGTATGTGCCCTATCCAAATATCCATGTTTCAGAATTCTAAGGTATTCACGCGACAGATTTTATAGAACTAGTTGGTCGTTCTTTAAATTATATGCCCGTAGCCAAACTCCCTCTATAAAAATTGTTGCGTGAGTACATTAGGATTTTGAAACAGTTTTTGGATAGCGCATATATTAGTTCCTAGGTGAAGTCTTAACCCGACTACGGAATGTCGCATAGTTTTGGAGCTATGGACTTTTAAACTTCATTTTATTGTGTTTTCGGCAGCGTATAACTCCAAAAGTGAGCATTTTTGCACCCAGGATGGTCTATATTTTTTGTTTTATCTTGATGTCAGGAATCAGCTCCCAAACGTTGTCGGTGTTGTTTTGAAACACCCTTTATCTCTCACTCTCCTACGTTGCTTCGTCAGAGTGAAACGATAAAACCCATCCCAGGCCCGGACCTCATCTATGTTGAAAATTTGATCGGGATCGATCGGGTGGTTCAAGAGTTGTTTATTAAGTTTTACTTTTTTTAGATCTCCCCATCCCCTAAGTTCTACTGTCAAAATGAATAGATAGAAACACTCCCAGGACCGAACCTCATCTGTGTGGAAAATTTAATCGAGATCGATCTGGTGGTTCAAAAGATTAAGACTCACAAACATAGTCACTTTCAATTTTATAATATAGAATAAACGACCATTTAGAAAATATTTATTAGAAGATTTACTAACTTAAGTCTCTTTTAATTTAATGTTTAAATCCGAATGTTGATTGCATCTTCACCTTTTCGGAGGTCGTAATCAGAGGCGTCATGTAGAGAGGGCAGGGTGGGACAATTACTCCCTCCCTCGAGATTAAGAAACACATGCTTTTAAATAGCAAGAACCGAGCATTAATAAACTTGATTTGTTTCTCTCGTTTCTGCCATTAATGTTCGCTCAAAATGATAGTTGCTCCGTATGTGAAGATATGGTGTTCCTTGGATTGAATTTTATTTACGCCCCTGCTTTAATATTCAAGATGAATAATAACTTGTCATGACGTTTGTGATGTTGAAGTCTCGCGTTGACGCCAACATCTTCCACACTGAAGAACAAAAATGTAGGTGGCGTACTTAAAAAGATAGGTTACATGTGTAATTCCTGTAGTGTTTGGACTTAACGTACGGCAGACTTATAACTGAAAACGCATGTTTTATAATACTTTCTGTATAAGTGTTCCATCTATACGTACTTTCTGTATAAAACAATGTAGGCGGTCAGGATCTCACATACAAATGGACGTGTATAACATATAGCTGACGAAGGTAACATAAGTATATGCATGTGATATACGGAAAACTGTTAGATGTCAGACATCCTGCAACGGCATGATGTAACATCTAAGGGCAGTGCCTATGTAGCATACGGATAACGTATGCTCCATACCAATTTATGTAGTAAGCAAGAGGATACCGTATATTTGTACAATATACCGCTGTCCGGAGAACGGATTTTTCTCTGTGCATCTAAATTTAACGTGACTTTGGTATGTTACGTATTTATTGTTCGATCCGATGTTTGTATTCCTTATTTGCAGTGATTTCACTGACGTAGTATTTTGTACATCATCCTTGTAGATTCCTGCGTTCCAATGGGAACTATGACTGGGTTGAGAGGTGCAAAATGAATATGTCTGTAGGTTACGGATGTATAACAAAGTGCAACAAGAAATTGCCAAGAACAACCTTTCACAGATAAGAAAATCATATGCTGCACGACACCCGATGTAGTAGTACTGATATTTTAATTTTCATGTTAGCTGCCCTTTCGTATACTATTTTTTTTTCAGATTTTTGGTAGTTATGATTTAAATAAACATGGATTTATAATTTCAATTATATATGGTGCCTATAGGCGCTTACAGATTTACTGAATACATCTTCAAGTACTGGTTCACAGTATATTCGCCAGACACATAGCAACGTATTTCATGGCTTATCATCTTAAAACTCACTTCTCATCTGTATTTTACTTATTTTTATTTACTTATTGTAGACATAATCGTAACACAAATGAAATTTAGAGTTTGTATATATAGAAATGGCAATGATACGCACAGCATTATCCTACTTTTTTCAATAAACATTAACATTTATCACCAAAATCCCGCACAAAAAGTTATGAAGTGCGTACTTTCTTGCTCAATAAGCCGTTGCATCATCCAGACGTTGATTGCAGCGTTGATTTTCTACGGCATACTGTCAGTATAGAAGATGATGATGTTCAAATCCAATCTGACTCATTCCTTGAACAACTGGTCCCACAGAACGGTCAATATGGGGGAGATGTTGATGTCTCCTCTTCACAGCCTGTTCCAACATGTCCCAAATTTTCTCGATAACGTTGAGATCAGGCGAAGTCGAGGGTCAGGTAAGAAGTGAAATGTCCATCTTATGTTCAGCAAACCATTCTAGCACAATCCTGACTAGGTGAACAATACAGTTGTTGTCTTGATACATACTGGGACTCTGGGATGTGACCATCTCGCAGATACAGAACAAATGGCAACATCTCATTATCCAGAATGGACACGTAATCCGCAATTTTCATGCGTGTTGCACATCTACCAAGGGACCCACGCCAGAATTCGAAATATACCTCCACAACATGACACTACCACTCCCATCTGTAAAGCCCTTTGCATACACTTAGCTTTGTAGGCTTCTCCAATCCACCTCATCACCCTTGAACGGCTGTCATTTAAATAGAGGTAGAACTAGGATTTGACTGATTGGAGGATGTGTTACCATTGGCCTCTAGTCTAGCGGTGATGATTCCTCGACCACGACAAGCGATTTTTCTTCTGTATAGCAAATAGTCTGGAGCATGACTGAATATGCCTATACCATGCAGTTGTCGTCGCAGGGTTCACTCAGAGACGACTGAGACCTACCTTGCAGCAGTTCTTAACGGGTTTGTATCTGTTTAGAGGTTGTTAATCTTCACAGATATCTACGGTCGCGCTCGAACATGATGAGTTTCCTGCCACTGTTACTCCGAGAGGATTGATTTCCGCCAGATATCCTCCACACTATATTGACAGTATTGACCGTGGATTCGGACACACCAACGAACTGTGTCACCTCACATAGGGTATGCCCATGTTCACGCCCGATGTCCTCCACTCTTACTTGGTCATACTCCTTCTTTACCCCATAGATCAACCTATAATGAAATGATACCGCATGCACGTCTTACCAGCCACATACTGTAACAATTAACATACAATACTCACATTTGCGGTATCTACAAATTATTGCTATAACAAGCCACTTTAAACAAGGCTCTTAGAAAGGCCATACTTCGTAATATTTTGTCCGGGATGCTTATAATATTATATATCGACAGGCATTCCTCTATCTTCCATGTCCAATTAAAACAATAGCACAAGAAAACGTTTTACAAGCCTAACAGCACAATTACATAAGGGGCATATGCCTATTATATTCCTTCAGGTATATGGGAATGTGCCCTACTATGCCTTATGTGCCTTATGTACCTGTGAGAGAGAATTCACATGGATGGCAAGTGATAGTCACAGTCTATGTCCGCCCTTAAGTCCATGCCTGACATGTATCTGGGGAACGTCCGTAGTATGTTCTTGGCAGAAGCGAATGTCTTCCACGGCACTTTAGTAACATTCCAGTCACGTACAAAACATGTGTTGGGGATAGTTTGTACATCTTATGCATGTGCCTGGCATGTACTTTATGTACCTCAAGTACCTGAAAGGCATATACTTGGCACTTGTCAAACGTACTCCTGTATATTGTACCCCCTTAAATAAGCAGCACTCTTGGTGAAATTGACAATTTTGAGTTAATTCTTATTCTTTATCCCTAACATACGTAAATGATTAACTGATGACATATGTATAAAAGATTCATAATAATGTTTATTCATCAGTTATGTCATCTCGTTCTTTTAAATTCATCTCCTAAATTTGATGCATTTGTTGCTTCTAGTACACAATCGTTTAGAAGAAAGAATCGACAAATGCATCAAATTTAGTGCAACAAACATGAATCAACAAATGCACGTGATGAAAAGTAGGCCCTGTACGAAGAAGCTCCACGGCCGTCATCATTAGTTAGCATCCCGTGAAGCGGTTCCAGAACAGCCGAAACCAGCACTGCACCAGAAGAAGGTTCTCGTGGTGTTTGGTGGACTGTTCGGGGCATCGTGCATCGGGAATTGCTACCAGCTGTTCAGAGCATCAATGCAAAACTCTGGAGCCAGTACTTTTGAATCGCAAAGAGATCGTTCTGTTACAGGACAACTCCAAGCCCCAAGTGGCTAGGATGACCCGGGACACCATTCTACGCCTTGAATGGGAAACACTGTTGCATTCGCCATACTTCCCGGTCATTGCACCATCCGATTATCACCTGTTACGTTCCTTGGACAATCACTTTAGAGGACCCCAGTTGAAATCCCTAGTAGAGGTGCAAAATACATTTGATATCTTTCGTTTGACGGCCATCCAAGTTCTACCGTGATGTAATAAATGGCCTACCAGAACGTTGGCAGAAAGTGGTCGATGCTGTATGGAACTATTTTTGATTTTCTAAGATGCGTCTTAGGCAACATATCGATGTTCGAAGGTGGTAGGTGAAAAGGCGACAGAACATTCTTGGTTATCTTTATATAATTTCGGCCTCCTTATTTCTAATTTTCAGATTTTTGGCTCTTTATATCTGGCTAAAATGACACAGAAAGATATTGATTTCGTTACTTCATTATAAATTTGGAATTTAAATCATTTAAGTCGTGATGAATGAATATTATCCTTCTCATAAAATATTGGTGGCAACTTTAGTATTAAATTATGTTAACCATATCATATATACTACTGAATAACAAAGAAAAACTATTTTTTCTATTTCTTAGATGAATAAAAGAAGACATTGAACACACTTTTAAGCGAAATACTTTATGTCAGGAAATGCATACGCTCACAAAAGAATTTTCTTGAAAGATTACAGGGAATACAGTATAGCATGTTCTTCGTTACTTAGGTTAAATGTCAATTACTCCGCATAAAGTTCTGCTCATAGTAAAAAGTAATAATCCGTACATATTCTCACTGTTAGTTACTTCGGTATTTCTTATACTCTGGGAAGGCAATAGCATTGATGTTGAGAAAACTCGCTGACAGTTGCAGACAAAATTAATTGCTTTAACCCCATCACTTTGCTGTATCATAATCATCATAGGTATTCTGCCATTATTGGCAGGCCACTTGCTATAACTGAGAAGCTTCTATGTTCCACGGTCTTCCGCTAACCTCTTTGTCTTCACGTGCGATTTTTCTATGTTATCATTCATTAATTGTAGTCTCCTTCGCCCCTTCCGTGTCTTTCCTGCCACCATGCCCTCTAAAACGTCTCACGATACACTTCCTTCTTAGCCAATGTTAAAATCACTTTCTCTTCCTCTTCTTGATAATATCTACAATTGTTCTTGTCTCCTTCATCATTTCTAACACCCTCTCATTCGTTTTCCATTCGACCAAGCTAGCTCTGTCCATTCTTTTCCACACCCACATTTAGAAAAGCTTGCAGTCGTTTGTCATTTTTGCGTAATGTCCATGTTTTTGACTCATACAGCACAATAGTCCACACGAAGCACTTCATACGTCTTTTTCGCAACTCTGTTCAAGGTCCCACATAATAGACTTTTCTTCCAACTAAGGGTTTCTTCTGCCATTCCTTCCCTTGCTTTCATTTCACGTTCACACTTCATATCAATACTAAGAATATTACACAGGTATGGAAAATTAGACACCTATTCTATTTTCTCCCCTCCTACTTCTGCTGTATACACGACCATCCCCATCTTTATGCCTCTCCTAAAACCAGAAGTGTAGGTAATATTTGGTAATTATATTTATTTTCATATAATTTTCGTTTTCGTAATTTATTTTGTTTTATTCCAAAGGTGCAGATAGTGAAATTATATAGCTAATTAAAAAATTCGGGTTTGTTTATGTCCTTGTTGCTAATGGATATAGAGCGAACAGCAAACAATTTGTGTGTGCTTTAAAAATGCTAGTTTACATAAAAGACATTATCAACATTAATTTGCTAACTATTGTAGGTCGTTGCTGGTAAAGTATAAGATAACAAGGTTCATAAATCAAGGAGAGAAAGAAAGTCACCATTAATCATTTGTGGAAAAGCACATTTTCCAGAATTAAAGCGAGAACTAGATAATATTTTTTAATATAATGTTTCCTATGTTTGAATTGTAATAGGTGTGCTAAGTGTATATAATCACACCTCTTTTATTATATTTTTTTCTTTTATTTTTTATATAAAATAATAATTTACAATATAATGTTCCCCTGGGGAACAATCCCTCCAAGCCGATCCACTTTATTCTCGTGAAAAATCCATTGTGATATTTGCGATGGCTCTGTTCCTACTATGCATACTATGTGAGAAGAGCAACGTTTCATTTTATTTTTTTGAGCTTCATTGGTTTTGAAGTAATTTTTTTTTTTTTTTAGTCTACAAAACTATTTCCATTCATGCTTTTTTCTAATATGTACGCTTATAACTCAATATTAGTGTTGTTGTAAAATATTTTAATAAAATTCATAAATGAAATATCCTTTATGAATTGGAAATGAAATTATCGATTAAAAAAAAAAAAAGAAGTGGTGTGCGATAGCTATATTCACCTCTTCGTACGAGTGAATAGGTCTACATAAACAATATTATGCAACATTAGGTTACGGCATGATAACTAAGATGAAGCTAAGAGTGTTAGAGTGCAATTAAACAATATACACTCATGCCCAAAATTATTGTCGCATGTCTATAAAAATATGTTGTTGGACGAATATACCTTAATAACGAAAAATGAAATGAAATGAAATGAAATCTTTGTGTTTTACGTCCCACATTTATGTCGGCCCGGCAAAAGGAGACGGTAATGATGAGAAATGAATGAAATGGTGGAATGAAGAAAGTGGGAGGAAACGGGAGAACCCTGATAAAACCCACGAGCACGGTGTTTGTCAACCACAAAGTCCACAAGCAAGCTGGGATCGAACCAGCGGCCCCAAGCACCGGAGGTAATCGCTCTACCACATTTTTTTTTTTAAAAAAATCTCGATTATTTTTTTTTTTTAAATTTTAACCACTTCTCAGGACTACTAGACACGACAGGCACACGAACACAGAAACATCGAGGACAGTTAAAATTCCACCCTTGCTCTTTAGAGGGACTCGAGCCCCCAAATGGGCTTCAGCTCACGATCATCAGTCTAACACCTCAGACCGCTTGACTACACCCACCGGCAACCACTGAGCCACCACGCCCCCTACTTTGATAACGACTTCGCCCGATATTTCTTATAATATTAGTACGTGTATAATCGGCAAAGACATGTATGTGGTAAATTTCATTTCAAAAGAGCAGTAAATAAGAACAATATAACGAAGAAATCTTTTCTTGCTCATTTAACAACATTTTGTTTTACTCATTTTAATTTTCGTATTTATAATTCTTTCCCTATGAAATTTACCACAAATATACATTTCCCGATTATACATATAGTAACAGTATTAAAAGTACCCTGCAAAATCATTATCAAATTATATTCTCACAACAAGGCAGTTGTAGATATGGGACAATCATTTTGGACATGACTCTACAATAGAGAAAGCAATTGTTATCATTTGCAGAAACTAAAATATTTCTTATGTTACTTTTTGATATTTGATAAAATTATCGTTTCATCTAATAGTAAGTGAAAGTTTTTCAAAAGTTAAGAAAGATTTGAAAGAGCTAAATAAGTTAGAGGTGTCATTAATATATGCGTACCTTATTTCACTAAGGGTCTTTATAATTTTTACACTATATTACTAACTACAAATGTTCTATCAATGTATCTAGGTTTTGCAGGGCTAAAGTTGCAAGTTTCATAGTTGAAGTTGTAAAAAGTTGGGTGTCCACTAAGAAGTTTACACTTTGATTTTTTATCATTTTCGCTAAAAAACTAGATTTTGTGATGTAGTAAGGTAAGGTATATATAAGAAAAACAATGGATATCTACCTATACAGGTCATATATATACCTAACTGTGTTCAACGTGTGTTCAATCTTTCTGTGCACAAGTTAATCTTGAAAGCACAGAAGAATACACGAGTATTGCAACACTAAGGTTGTTCGATGATAATTTGTTAAGTTCACTAATAATGCGCTCTCTTAAATGCTATACAACCGAATTAAGATTTCTTAAAAATCTTTCTGTAATTCCTTAGACAGAGAAGTATATTGAGCTGATATTCCGTTGTAACCCGATTATATCTTTTACACTGAGAAAAATCCGTTCTCCGGACAGCGGTATATTGTACATATATATGGAATCCTCTTGTTTACTACAGAAATCACTACGGAGCATACGTTATCCATATGCTACATAAGTACTACAATTAGATGTTACATCATGTCGTTGCAGGTTGTCAGATATCTAAGTCTTCCTTATATTACATACATATATGTATGTTACCTTCGTCATTCGTATGTTATATATATTCATTTGTATATGAGATACTGACCGCCTATATTATTTTATACGGAAAGTACGTACAGATGGAACACTTATACGGAAAGTATTATTAGAAAATGCGTTTTCACTTATACGTTTGCTGTACGTTAAGTCCAAAAATTACAGGATCTACAAATGTAACGTACGATTTTACGTACGCCACATACAACTATTTCTCAGTGTAATTGTTGTTAAATAACTGCCACTTTTAAAGCATGAACATCACGCGTCTTACTTTGATTCTTTGATAATTTTTTATCCATTCTAAACTTAATCACAAATGTAATTAGGTTTCAATCCTTTGAAAAACAACTTTTCATAATTTTTTAATCATATATTATCACGAGAAAAGAAACTATTTTGTGTACGAGAAGTTTAATAACATATGGAATAATAATGAACTACATTGACAAGTTTTAAGAATTGATTCAAAACATTAAAATGAGAAAGATAGAATATGTGGACATGTGTGTAAAGATATATAGTTTCGGAGCTAATGCAGTCCAAAAATGTTTAAAAAAATACAGATTATGAATATGTATAGCACATGTAATAGCAAATGATACATGGAAATATACAGAAACTGTCCAAGTTTTAGACATAATGTTACAAATGTTCGATACGGCTTCCTTTCGTCACACGCGCTTAGCATATCCCTACTAATGGTTGTAAATGGCTGCAATGCGATTTTCAAGGTCACCTTAATTGTTGGTAGTAGAGACACATACGCTGACTCTTTCACATGTCCTCAAATGAAAAAAAAATAACTGTGAGATCGGGAAATCTAGGAGTCCATGAGAAAAGCGCTGTTATCTTTAACGTATAGTTAAATTTGAAGGAAGCCACATCGAACATTTGTAACAATATATCTAAAACTTGGACAGTTTTTGTGTATTTTCAAGCACTGGCGTCTCTGGCATGTATTTTTTTTTTTTTGGGGGGGGGGCATAAAAAGCTATTTAATGGTACTACCTAACCCAAGCTATGTATTATCTTCGATTCCATTTGTTACTTTCACGGACCCCCTGAAAACTCTGAACTCTGTTATAATCGTTTCACAGCCTGAATATTGTATTCCAAATACGGTCGTTAGTAAATAAATTAAATTAGAATAAAATATAAAACATTTTGTACTTCAAAATATTGGGGGGACGCGTCCCCCTCGTCCCCCCGCCAGAGACGCCCATGTTTTCAAGTATCATTCGTTGTTGTATGTGTTAATACATTTTTAAAAAAATGCAATCCTCTCGAACCCGATGAATCATTTATAATCACCCTGTACATCACACCACTCGTTATTCCGAACCGTAGAGCTGGCGGTTTCTAACATTTACGAATCCCTACCGGTGCTTTCCTCGCTTACTGCTGCTTATTTTCGCTTACTTTATACCTTCTTTATGTATTTGAGAATTTTACTGTGGGCATATCTGTGAATTATGCTCTGTGGGGAATTCCTTGGCACTGCTGAAATATGCGGTTTTGGACCGCTTAAACGTGACTTCTTTCACGCTCATATGGATCGCCATTCTACGGTTCTTCGTATTTGAAATAACGTGTATTGCAATGCACTTTTCCCACACTTTTAGATGATCCGTGATCTCGACTCGAACTATACACTTTCCTTCACAAGTTCATATGGACATTTTGGACTGTGATGTAAGGAATCTTCTCTTACAGTTTGTTGACATAATTCATTAACACCCTATACAGGTCATATATATATATATACAGGGAGAGCGATTCATTATCTATATTTCTAGTTCATTCGTTAACGCCTTTTGTGAACATAGGTATAAAACCCAAGCATTACTACATGCAAAAGTGAGGAATAATGAGATGCTGAAAATAGATTTAGAGGTCTGTGAACTCGAATGGATTGCCAATTTCGCTGTAGAAGGTTATGCTTTTACACGAGATGGGTAGTTCCATGAGAGCATCTATTCTTCGTGACTTGGCGGTCCATCGCTAACGTTTTTGGTCTTTTAGATGGACTCTGTTTTACTCTCTTCTCTTCCGAGCCTTAATTAAAGCAATCGTCCACCTCATTTCCCTTGTATTGAGATTTGTGTCTTGCACACAATTAACTCCATTAAGCCAGCGCTTCTGCCTGTAACCTGCCTGCCTGGCTTCTCTTCTCTCTCTTGGAAATGCCATGCCAAAAAAGGACGAACATAACTTGTCTTCCCTGCCTTTTCGCTATCTGCGTTATCTACATATCAATTACTCATTCAGTAGGGACATTTAAGGGAAAGTAGAGCAAACATTAACCAGAGTAACAAGAATCTTATTTGCATTAAAAGAAAAGAATCTAGTGTCACTAGCATCATATAATGTAGATTTATTTAATAGTTTTTCAAAATCAATAGTGTTTGCTCGTAACGTGATATTTTAAACAACGCTATTAACGTTTAACAAAATGTCCAAAGGTAAGACTTGTACCAATCGATTGATCATATTAAGGTTGAAGAGGAAATTATATGGGTGAGTTTAAATTATTGATGGGCAAAATCGCTTTTATAAAAACCGGAAACCGGTTTGTAAAAACCCGAAATCCGAAAAACTTACATTTCGGTTTTCTCCAATAACCGGTTCGGTTTGTCGCCGAAACCGGTTTCGGTGAAAACTTTTGGAAAACGCATAAAACTATTTCTGTGGAAACGGAATCGGTTTCCGGAGAACAATGGAACACTATTCTGGACAGAAATAGAATCAATTTTGGAAAAAACCGGAACCAGTTTTGAAGAAAACTAAAACTGGATCCGTTGAAAACCGAACCGATTTTGGAGATAATCTATAAAATCGATCTTTTTTGTAAATCTAAAAGGTGATGTTACACAATAACAAAGTAATCTATTAGGAGCTCGTCAAGGTTTTCATTATGGTACTGACAAGATGAAAATACACAATATGATTAAAAAGATATAGCCCAAAATTAACACTTACACTTTAATTTTTGTTCAACTATACTATTGTCCAAAGATGTAAGATATCAATCGATAGGTCGTATAAAAGACAAATTCTGACCAAAGCATATATAATCTAATAAATAATAATAGCGTTACAGTTTCGGCAAAGTATCTCTTTCTTCATCAGACACGTTATGAAATAGAATTTCTAAGGCTACAGCTTATATATCTCAGAAAATGAGACAAGGTTATATCTAGGAGCCAATAAGATCCTTCATTTCATTTTTAACATTTTTTAATTAATTACATATTTGCAATCTTTAATGATACAACTTTCACTAGAAAACTTAATCTTTTAATTGGCACACCTGTGTTATTTTAATGAACACCTTTCCGTTTTGAGGACCTTAAACTTTTAATTGGCTATCTCTTAAGTTCATAAGTTCCTCACTCCCTTCCCTTATGTACTGGAATTGTGGACTAAACATAAATGGTGTATGGAGAAAAATATTGAATGAAGCAGAGAAGAAAGAAGAGGTAACACAAGTGTATTGAATAGTAGATAGTCGACTGAAAGTTTAAGGTTTTCAAAGAGAAAGTTCGTTATTAAAATAACAAAAATGTGCTAATTAAAATATTAAGCTTTCTAGTGAAAGTATCATTAAAAGTTGCAAATATGTAATCAATTAAAAATTGTTAAAAGTGAAAGGACAGATCTTATTGGTTTCTAGATGTGACCTCCTCTTATTTTCTTGTATAAACTGTCATATATAAACTGCAGTCTTAGAAATTCTAGTTCATAATGTATCTGACGAAGGCTGAAATCCTTTGCCGAAACTTTTACGCTATTATTTATTAAATAGTATATACTTTGGTCAGAATTTGTACTTTTATTTCATACAAGAAGGTCCTAAGTTAGAATGAATGGCATTCCCATAGATCATATTAAGCTAACAAGGGACATCATCCAATTGCCCAGCTCCGATTTCAATGATTTTTTTTTACTGATAGAGGACATGTATGTCTTATTTGTAACTACAGAAATTTTTGCCATGGTGCCTGTTTTCTATTTTTCTATAATTTTTAAGAGTTGTGATGTGGTTATTAGAGATTACTGCAGAAGTCCCTTACTACCCTTTGTAAACGGAGTGTTAATGATAAAAGAACCATGTAGATACATATAAGGTCTAGGGGAAGTCGTATGGTAGGTATGACCTTGACGGCAGCCATCTTGAAATCCGTCATTTTGAATTAAAGTCAAGTTTTTAAATGGGAATAGGGTAATATGATACATAATTTCGGGCTAGAATTTAATCTGGAAGACAATGGTGAAGTTAGTTTTAAGATAAGCCTATTTGTGGAAAAGTTACAGGCATATTAATTGTTTATACTATATGCGTAAGTTCCTTACCTCCGCTTCTAACCCGCGTGTTAATAATAATAAGTGGATAAAAGGTTTGGTAATACATATTATGCCTAGAGGAAAGTGATACAGTAAGAGTATGCTTAACGGCAGCCATCTTGAAATCCGCCATTTCGAATTAAAGTGAAGTTTGAAAGATGAAAACCATAGCATGAGACACCTCATTTTAATAGCATTTTTTCCCCAAAAGACAATGGTATGCTTATTTTTGTTCTATAGTTAACCAGTATGAATTTAAGACTACTTCTAATGTGCACCAAACGTCCATTATTCAATCTTTCAAATTGGTAACACTCCTAATTTTCACCGTATGTTTTAATATTACAACAGACACTTTGCAATTGTTGCCATGGCTCTTGTATTATTGTTAATATCATTAGTAGTAGTGAAATGGTACCAATATTGCTACCACCGTCACATAATAATATACAAATACGTAATAATATAATCATATTGTGATAATATTACTACTAAGTCAACTTATTATATTAACCACAAAAATGTTTTTTAAACGACTTGGATGACACCACAATGCCCACCTTAAATTTCATTTCCATTTTTTGTTATTCATTTGATTTTTCTTATTAAAAATCAAACATCGGTCTTCATTTGATTTCTCTTTCAGAAATGAATCATCGTCCTTAATTTACTTTCTTTTCAAAAAATTAATAATCGTTTTTCATCTGTTTTTTTCTTTATAAAAATCAGTCATCGTCCTTCATTTGATTTTTCTTTTAAAAATCAATCATTGCACTACGTGATTGATAAAATTCAGCCGACTCTGACCAAAATTAGCAAGTGAAAGATTTTGTCGCCCTTACTGCGCAAATGCAAGATTATGGTCTGCACATCCTTGGTTTTCGAGTTACTGGCTATCATAGTTTAGGATTGGACTTAATAAAATAAAAAAATCAATAAAATACAATCGATGAAACTCCTCTAATCTTGACAAACTTATCACACGAGTAGTAGATCTTGACGTGATCTTCATTATTGTTGAAGGTCATTCAATAAACCAGTTAGGATATATTTGATCATCCACAAGATACAGAAATGTCTCAAATCATGGCAAATATATTGTCTTGAAAACAGTTTTCAATGCTTTGTGAAGATTGTCCAATATGCACTTCAAGGTAGGAAATAACAGGCTTGTATATGTATAACAATTGCATCTCCTGATTAGTATTTGTAGCATTATACACTAAAAATGTAGTTTTGCTTAAGTCAATAGAGGACGATTTCTTTTTGTATGCGTTAAACCTACTTATTTAACGATGGGAAAATATGGTATAAGAATCTCTATAACATACTAATTATTCATTTAGAATTTTTTATATATGATACATTAAATATTGGCTGTAACAAGAATTACATAATATTTGATGTAGTATTCGTGAAATAAGTAAACTTAATGATATGAGATTTTTGTGTGCTTAAAATCTCACATTTCCTTCTAAGTAATACTGTATTCCTATTTCAGAACAAAATAATCAAGCTAAAAACATTTTTATGGGTTCTTTCGACGCTTTTCGTCTAGGCTATTTGCTGGTATTGAACTTTCTTACATTGTTCCCTGGGGGTGAGGGAAGGTGAAACAAGCAGATATATCTATGACTAAACACATTTCTATCTGCAAGCTCTGGAAATCAATTTTATCTGCAACCATTTCTAATCTTTCGATATACAACGGACCATAGCGTTAAAACTTTAAACAAATGCTAAGTACTATGTCTTTTTAGTAATAATATCATTATTATGAGATTATTCAAAACTTAATGTTACCCGTGTAGCTCCCATCAAAGAAAACATTAGCGTTATCCTCTAGGAAAGTGCTTTCCAACTAGGGTTATCTGATGTTCTCTTTTATTTAGGCAACATGATATTATTATAAATATTTTATAACGCGATGGGCACAAGGACGGAATAAAGGATAGGGGACGGGGCGGTTGCTCCCAATCCTTAACTTGTATTGGTGACTATTAATTATTATTTTGGAATTTTTTAAACTTTGGTGATAGATGCTTCGTGTCGGACGTGGAAAAATTAATTTCACAGCTTTGTACAGCACTAACTATGCGACAGTGTGAAACTACAGTAAATTTCCAAACTGTGCTAATTTAATACTCCAACTTCAAGTAGTATGTATTGTATATTACTACTGCTTGCAATAGAGTAATAAGATCAAAGATAGAACTTGTTAGATAGATTAAATCAAAAATAATTCATTTCAACCACTTCCGTTTAGAATAGAAGGTTAGGGGAGGAGATGAAGCGTATCCTCGGTAATCTGTATCGATTGAAAAAAACGCATCACGATATCTCTGACACATTTTGCTCTATGAAAATCAGCATTGCTTGTAAATTAAACCAATTTCAATTTCGATATACCTAGGTAGTGTTGCGGTTGTGATGATATAATACTCTTGAATTATTGTAAGAATTGTTTAAACTATTTGTAGCTATCTATTACCGTTTCTGTTCTATGGCAATAAATGTTGACATGGGAAATGCTAAATTTGGGCTATTTCTGGTTTAAATAGAATGTTAATGGAAAATATAGAACATATTTCCGGTAATCTGAATCGATTGTTAAAAACCGCATCTCGATATCTCTTACCGTTTCTGCTATATGGAAATAAGTATTGTAACCGGACATAGTAGTTACTTTCAACCAGTTGCGGTTTTGGTAGCATGTTGCAGACTGTGATTATATGTTATCTTGAGATAGGGAACCGATTGAAGAAATCTGTTTGCCGTTATCTATTACCATTTTTGCTCTAATACGATAAGGCTGACACCGGAAATAATTAGGGATGAGCACGAGACGAGTCGAGACAGGATTTTCCTGACAAAATTCAAGTCGAGACACGGCTCTTCCAATAGAAAAATATATATTTTTTGAGTCGAGACATTACTTTTACAGCACATTTTTGAGACGAGACAGCCACAAATCTTGTCTCTGCGCATCCCTAGAAATAATTGATTTGAACCACTTTTTGTTTGAATAGATGGTTGACGAGAAAGGGGAACCTTATTCTTGGCAAGTTGAATCAACTGAGAAAAAAACAACTCGATATATTTTATAGTTTTTGCTTTATGGATATTAGAATTGAAACTGAAGTAATAGTAAATTTAAACCACTTCCAGGTTTTGTAGTGTTAAAGGTTGTCTCTATATGTTCTCTTGAGATCCTAAATTGATTGCAAAAACAGTTTGCGCCACTTGTTATTACTTTTGTCGTGATACGGTAATTGTTGAAGTAAATGCAGAGAAAACTCTATACAAGGAAGTGCGTCGGGACCGTAATGCAGCAAATTATGGATGCGTTAAAATATTAAATAATACTTTTGATAAAGTGGATAGTTTCAAATATCTAGGATCAACATTAACAGATGAAAATCATATTCACGAATAAATTAAATGTCGACTAAAAGCAAGGAATTCGTGTTACTATTCGGTTCAAAATATCTTGTCGTCGCGAATTCTGTCGAGGAATTTGAAGCTTAAAATATACAAAACTATAATCATGCCTGTTGTTCTGTATGGTTGCGAAACATAGTTGCTTACTCTGAGGGAAGAACATAGACTGAAAGTATTTGAGAACAAGATCCTGAGACGAATATTCGGACCCAAAAGGAATGGGAATGGGGAATGGTGGAAACTTCATAACGAGGAACTACATAATTTATACGGTTTACCCAACATTGTTAGGGACGTAAAGTCTAGGAGGCTTAGGTGGGCGGGTCATGTAGCCAGCCAAGTCAAAGTCTTGACTGGAATACCAATCGGAAAACGACCATTAGGAAACCTAGGAGTAGATGGAAGGACAATATTAAGATGGATCTCGCAGAGATTGGAATACAAAGTAGAAACTAAACGCAGTTAGCTAAGGATAGAAGTCAGTGGAGAGCTTTTGTGAACGCGGCATTGAACCTCCGGGTTCCATAGGCCATAGAGTTAGTTAGTTAGCTGTTAAAAGAAAAACGTGTTTCTCGAACTCAGGAATGACATTTGCTCCCTTACTTTTCCCGAATTAATTTCTGACCCAAAACACTTGCCACTTTCGTCTCGTTTGATTATTTGATAACCACCAGGGGATTATATGCCCGTAGCCAAATCCCCTATATAAAAAGTGTTGCATGAGTAGCTTACGATTCTGATACATGTATTATTGGATAGATCACGTATTAGTTCCTAAGATAATTTTAGATAATTTTATTTAATTTACGCACTCGTCTGTTACGAAAGTGTCAGTACTAGGAGCGCTGAGGAAGTGTGTCCTTCGTCCCAGGTTTGGACAGCCCTCTGGGTGCAGGAGCCACGACCCTACCAGGGGAGCCGCCGCTCCCAAATGGCCATTGTCTTTAAAGATAGACAATCTACATCAGCCATTGGGTCTGGTAATGTACGGTGTACCTCTACCGTAATAAGAGGTAGTTCCGTATTGATTGAACGGCCCTACCGAGGAAGGGGTGTCCCTTCTAATGGTGTTGCACACGTACCATTTGGTTTCGGACAAGTAGCTTTGCTACAACGTGTACGTGGTACCTAAACACGTTAAAGATAGGTAGCCCCGTATTGTTTGGGCGGGCCTACCAGGGGAGACACGGCTCACAGGGCTAGGGATACACGGCTCCCAAATGACAATGTTTGCCTTGAGCAAACGTTCTACATCAGTCATTGGCTCTGGTAATGTACGTTGTACCTCCACCGTAATTAGAAGAAGTCCCGTATTGTTCGAACGACCCTACCGGGGGGGAGTGTTGGGTTCCTGCTTGTGGAGGGACCAAACGGAGGTGGGGGAGGGGCCAATCCCAGGAATCTGGGTAACGGTTCTGATCCTGCTAAAGGGAGGAAACTCTGTAGAATGTGGGCCGGCACCAAACTCAAATGGTGACTAAACACGTACCATTGGGTCCGGGATGAGATACGGGAGTATCTCGACGTGTGCATGGTACCTCTACATTACAAGGCGGTTGCCAGTTGAACGATAGAGGTAGGCAGGGCCGGGATTGAATAAGCCCCCTCGGGCACTGCCTGGGGCCCCGAATTTGGGTTGGACTCTGCCGGGCTGTGGTCATACCGTGGGATTCGGTAGCTTGTGGGAGCCAATCCCAGGAATCTGGGTAACGGTGAACATGGGCGGGAGGTGAGCTTGCCTTATAACGACCGGGCGCCATGCCTGCAGAGCATGTTAGGACTGAGTCGATAGCAGTCTGCCTCAACCAGTAGGTCTACTGGTAGGCGCTCAGGACTTCGGTCTGGCCGCGCAGTGGGCGTATCCCACTCCCTCAGTGAATGGGGGTTATATCGCTTGGGCGAGTCAGAAATAAGGGGCAAATTCTGACGGTGCACTTTGTGCAAGAGCAATCAATTGCATATTGAGGAACTACGGGCGGGGTGCATTACATTCTTGCGGAACCCGTCCATTAAATAGACCGAACGGTCGCGGCATGCTCTCCATGGATGCAACTAAGCGTGGCAAAGTAGACCACTAGCATCAATGAATATAGAGAGGGATGGGTTATGTTTGGCTTCTAAAGAACACGACATGTGATTAATATCATTATCTTAAGATATTCTAGTTGTGGATAATATCTATGGTAATTTAGCGAACTAACAGTTCTATCTTCGCATGACGCATACCAGCAGTAATCTTTTCAACACTATTAAATCATATTCTATTACCAAAGTATACGAATAACTATTCGAAAGGTAATCTAAATTATAAAATGCATACATAGACCTAATAACATTATATCAACTTAACCTAATTTAAACTATTGAAAGCTTACCAGGAAAATATAATGAACTTAACCTAAACTTTACTACATTTAGGAAATACGTCATTACGCTTAAATTCAAACTGAACCATGAATGGTACCGATGTATGGAAGATAGCCAAACACATTCCTTTTTATCTCTGGATTTCTTATGCTAACTTCAACTCTCTCTCATAAATGTTTGGGAAAATGTTTACTTATTATGTTTCAATAGTTGATTATACATTGCTATTGTTATTAATTATGTAATATCTATTGTACTTCAGCAGTCGCTTTGAAAAGATTAACTTTCATAAAGGCATTACCTATTATAATTACTTTTATGTATTCATTCATCTGAATTAGTTTAATAATTCATCTAGTATTGTATCTCATATGCGTATCTGAAGACATGAGGCCTTATGCAGAGTCGTTTTGACGTCTGATTAACGCCATACTACGGAATTGACTAACGGATGGTTATCAAAATTTTATTCAGAGTCTCTGATTAGGACGTAGTATTTGACGAAGTTAATTACATGTGACTTATTAATCTAGAGCAGAGGCTAATCTTTTACCCATGGTTTAGCGTGCGACACAACATTTCGTATTACGTATTTCATATATTTTCATTTTTACAGACCACGCATGCGCTCATGTACTTTTCCGTAGTTGCCACATTTATTTCTCTCACCCGATGCATTGGGGTTATGTAAGTTAATCATACCCAAATCATCATTTTAGTTGTACTCAAAGTAGACTCTGAATACCAAAAAGTGCACCTTCCTTAGTAAAGAGTTAGTATGCTTACTAACTAGCATGACTAAACTTCGATTAACGAATTCTCCCTGAATACCGCCCATGATGTTTAATCTGTCCAGTACAGTGTAATTTTGGAACTTAATCGGTACCACACTTACTTTCCACCGAGCCGGGATCAGCGTTCTTTTCCGCGAGTTTCTAGAAGTGATCTTAAACATTATTTCCGTTGCGACGCTGTCGTCGAAGATCTGAAGAAACGTTTGCATATTTGCTGCAACACGATTCACGATTCTGCGGAGAAGACGGGAGCGCTACAACTCTCTGCCCTTTCGACTGAGTGGCCCCACGAACTACGCTGTGTAAACACTGTCCAATTGAGAAGCCAGTTATGGAAACCTTATCCAACTGCGTTCACTACAATCATGGAACATAAATATTCTAATTAAAAGAATCGGAGTAATATTTCCTAGGATTCTAATTAAAGAAATATATGCTGGACATGTTTTGTCTTTTGTGTGTGACTGATCTAACTTCAACGAAGGAAAGAGCAGCTGCTCTATGTAATCCATTAGATATTGGATTCTTGTTCAGGGTTCATGAATTTGTATGGTAGGCGAGAGCTTGAAGAATGTTTTGTCTCTGTATGAATAAAAACAAAGAAATAAAAATTTTGTATAGCCTGTGTGTAAGATTTCTTTGTATCCGCAGTGGTCTGTGAATTTGGAGACTATTCTCTCGTTCAAGGGCTTTATTGAAAGTGGGTCAAGTGCCTAGAGAATTTGTTCAAACACGCAGGAACTGACCATGTCATGTGACCACCAGCCTCCAACGGACACTTGTTGCGGTCGCCAACTGTGGACAAAAGTATCACCTTCTACGTTTCTCTTTTCTTTCCTTCATTTCTCTCTGTGTCTGGCTTTTATCCAATCAGACATGTATTGCTCTGTCTTGTCCATTTAAGAATCAATCTGGATAGCAATTTCAGTCTATGCCTTTAATGGAACATCATTTCCTCCTTTTAGTTAGTCAAAAAGGAGGAAGGAAGAAAATAAATATTATCATATTGATTTATGTTAAAGTGTCAAATTGAAACGTTATATATATATATATATATATATATATATATATATATATATATATATATATATATATATATATATATATATATATATATATAAAATCGGTTGTTATATAAATGTGTCACAATATTTTGGGAACAGGTTCCTCACATCAAAAGAAGAAAAGGAGTTCATATATATTTCTGCTCAAAAATGGGAAGTTCCGGAGTTATAGGGAGCCGAAAACGTGGAATAAGACTTCAATGTGACTCATTAACCTACTCATCAAGAATTTTCGAGACTGTTGCATGTAGGCACTTTACATTTTGTATAAATACCTTCCTTGAACCATAAGGCTGTAGGTAAGACGGAACTTTAGTAAATGCGACTGTTACGGGAGGAAGAGGAGACCTTTTCATTGTTCTCCGTATCTCGGAAACTGCAAGCACAAATTATATTTTTGGTGAACAGAGATGTAAAATGATAATTGAATGTTCCATTTCCCTTTAATTTTATACAACTGTCCAGATATTTCAAGATTCACTTATACATTCTGTACGTAACAAATAAAACATAGTTCTGACCAGAGCAGAATGAAATATATTAAAAACTATACTTACAATGTGTTACAGTTTCAAGGACCTAACGTCCTCTTCATCAGACACCAACACTCTGAGTGTTGGTGTCTGATGAAGAGGACGTTAGGTCCTTGAAACTGTAACACATTGTAAGTATAGTTTTCAATATATTTCATTCTGCTCTGGTCAGAACTGTGTTTTATTTGTTACTCTACTTATCCAGAGCCATGGAGTTTGTTCATTCTGTACGTGTTGATTCACTAACAGATTCAATTATCACAGACCTAGGAAATTAGGAGATATGGAGTCTTAATTTTTTTTATAAGTGTTACCTTTTCACTCCAACCTGAAAATAAGGCAGGATTTCGCGAAACGCGATCGGATGGGGACGTGGAGGGACTTGAACATTTTCAACCGAACATACGTTCCTTCCAACCAACACTGTAAAATAAGATTTACCGAAGTGAGGGGAAAGATTCTTATTATTTTTTATTTTATTTTGTCGTTCTTCAGATTTTAGAAACTATTAAGAAACTATTAAACTTCGAAATTTGGATAAATATCCTTCTTGTAGGTTAGAATGTAGATAATGTGGAAATATGCAAGCTACAGCTCTTGAGAAGGAAAGGGATTTTTCTTTTTTCTTGACGTTCACCAGATCTTCCAAGTAACGGAACGTAGAAAATTGAAAATTTGGCTAAATTATTTCATTCAGCACAGAAGTTCACGAAGTGCAACGCTTGAGGGGAAAATGAGTGTTGGAAAATTAATTTGCCGTTTACCAAGTCTCTGAAACTGTTGAGAGCAGGGCATTGGAATTTTGTATGAATTGTCTTCTTGAGCCCTAAGTTGATTCAAGGTAGTTTTATGAAATGCGATCCCTAAGGGCCGAAATCGAAAGGTGGTTGAAAATGTTTTTGCTCTTCATCAGTTCTCCGAAACAGTTGGGCTCAAAAAAGTTTTTTTTTTTTTTTTTTTTTTTTTTGTGGTAAATATTTTAATCCAACTTGGAGTTTTACGAAATGTAACCCTAAGGGAAGAAAGAGGAGTTAAATGCACCTTTCGATGTTCGTTAGATATCCGAAACTTTTAGAAGTAGCAACTTGAAATATTTGAAGATATTTCTTCCTTGTACACGAGACTGACGATAACATAAAATGACAGGGCGAAAAGGTATCTAGAAAATATTTTCGTCCTTCGTCAGGTGTGCGAAACGGGTCAGATATGGGGACTTGAAATTGTGTATTTTATTTCATGTAATTCTCGGATGACAATAGGCTGAGGTATTACGAAACGTGACTTCTAAACTGGTAAGGACCTTTCCATTGGAACCTCTTTCACCATTCACCAGATGTCCGTTCAGCGTAGATAATTGCAATTTAATATAAACATTCTTCTTGGAATGTAGTGGATAGGTGAGGGGACGTCTCTGAAATTCAACATCTAAGAGAGTGAAAAGCAGGTTAAAACCTATCTCGCTATAGAGAGTTAAAATTCTTTATCTGTCCTAAACTGCAAAACAGACTAATTTCATTCCAAAGGATATATAGGTTGGTTAAATGATTTCCTATTATTACTACCCATTTCCTTTGAAATGTTTGACAATATTTGTACTATATAATGGGTTTGGATACGAAAGAGCTGTTTGGCCTTGGCCTTGACGTAGTGGAAAGTTATTTAAGAGTAACTGTGAGCATTTGATTATCTTGGGTAAAAATTAAAATTACACAAAAGTATTTTAAAACCGGGAACATGTTGTGTGTCTTCCAAATACCTTGTATAAAATTTATTCAAGAACAGGTTCGTGACAAAGCCTTTCTTCTGGAAATTTTATTTGTAGACTTCCAACTATCTGTGCTAATTCATCTGCTCTTCTGTCGATAGGTTTCAGTGCAAGAGCAATGAGAGATAGTGAAAGTGTGTTCCCTGGAATCGATTCAGTATCTCAAGAATAGGATCCAGCTCCTATCCTAGCCCTATATTCGAACCGAAACTGATACAAACAAATCATTTCGGATTTCAACGTTAATCACCACAAAGTAAAAAACGGTAACAGATAGCGAGAAGCGATTTCTTGGAATCCGTTCAATGATCCAAGAATAGGTTCCATTTCTGACTTTATTCATGTCTTGCAAACGGAATTAATAGAAATCCACCTCACTTCTGGTTACAATACTGATCTCCATAGAGCAAAATCGGTAAGAAAAATAGCAAGAAATATCTATCAGATATGAATTCAATTTCTGAGCAGTGAGTTTTAACTTGATCTTTATCCCTCTATTCAAACAGAAAGAGAAGAAAATCTACGATTTTCGGTTTCACAACTGATCGCCAAAATGAAGAAATAGCAATGAATGGGTCAAGCATGATGTTCTTCCGACAGCACTTAAATCGTCTCTCGTTTTCGACTGGTTCCAAACAAAGGTGCTAAGTATGAAACTTATTATATTTCGTTTTGACCTATGAGTCTTATAACAAAATACAGAATTATAATTTTGACTTAATTTTCGAAACAAGAAACTTAAAAAAAGGAAAAGAAATTTGAACAAAGAAATGGAAAACAACAAAATGTGTTAAATGAAAATAAATGTGAATTATGATTTCTTTATCTAGAAGCCTTCGTATATTTGGAAACGTAACTAAAACATTTTGAATATTGCACTTTTGTTGCCACTGAATTTGATGATATTACTTGGCTCATCCATACACAAAGAGATACGGATTTTTTATATGCATTCCGTATCACAAGAACATATTTCATCTCTGACCTTATCCCTATAATGAAAGGGGAAGTTAGGAATGTACTACTTTCATGTTCAGAGTTGAATTCTAGTGTGAAGATATCATGTCCAGCACGACAAATGACGTGATTGAATAATAATAATAATAATAATAATAATAATAATAATAATAATAATAATAATAATAATAATAATAATAATAATAATGTTTGATATGTGGTATCTTCGACTGAAATTTTATGGTAACTGCAAACATTATTTATTTGGAAACATGAGCAATCAATTTTCATTATCATATCAATATAAATTATATTTTAATTTCCATTTCTTTACACACTCAGACACAAAGGAATTTATATTTTGTGTTAACTCTTCCATTTTACATATTTCTTAAAGAATAAACATACAGATTGTTCCTTTGTCCATATTCCTAAAGATTACTTTATGTGACGTCAAATTACACGCTTGCGATTCATAAGCCTGCTGTCGATTCATTGAACTGGGAATTCAATGACCGACAGCTTGAAAGAAAACCAGAGAGAGAAGACACGTCAAAGGAGAGAGTAGACGAAATTGACCAACGACGATGATGTAGCGAAGAACGCTCCGCGACTTTTAATTATGAATCCTAAAATTTACCTATACTATTATCTATCAATGACTAGGATGTATTTGCCATTAGGAAGAGTTCTACTCAACGTTAGGAATTTCTTCTAATTTCGTTGCTTACGTGTCGAGGTTTTGTTCGAGCCGTCTGTTTGTCCATACCCCAGAATCCATGTCCTGAAGGACGACCACAATACACTGAGAGAATCGTCGTTGGAGAATCACCGAATGATTCAGGTTTTACCTGTCCTAAGTTCATTCCTATTCTCCTTCACCCTCTCACATCATAATTTGTTTCCTATTGAAAAATATTCAATTTTAGGAAACTAACTCAGGTCAGGAACCCGTTACCTGCAGTCTAAAGATTATAAACTGGGATGGGCTTGTCACTTCTAAATCCCCAACTTCTTAATTTCGCTTTTGTTACGTTGACCTATAAGAACTGACGAGACCACGCTGCACACCAACAGGTTGGAAGTCCACAGTCTCACACTGTGTAACGAAACTCATTTATTTTGTCATGTATCCACTTACTTTGATACTCCTATTCCCGTGCGAAAGTTGTATATAGATCTGAATCAGAACTGGTATTTCGCACTGAATCAGAAGACAAATAATACCAAATTCGCATAAAATTCATAGATTGACAAATATACGTACTTCAATTATCCCCCAATTCATGTAAATTGGTTTGTAGATTACACATTTATAGTGCTCGATAAATTTGAGCAAACTTTGTACTGCAACAGTGACCAATGATGGGAAGGTCATAATATTTGTTAGATTCGGAATTTTAGACATGGGACCATTTTTTTTTAATGATGTGGTTTCAGAAATCTTGAAATCATATGACAGGTACACAACTACTTTGCGCTGCAGATCTAGGTTTAAAATGTGGTGCTATAGATGAATGATGAGAATTAGGTGGATAAGGTATTTAATGAGAGAGTATTAGAAATGGTAGGAGAAAAAGGGAGTATGTTTAAGAATATTTCGAAAAGACGAGGTAAGATGATTGGACACATTAAGAGTCATGAAGGAATGTCGTTAGCGTCTTATGGAGTGAATTGTAGAAGGAAAAATACCAAGAAGAAGGCCGCGATTCAGTGGTCGAAGTGATACGGTATGTGGTGGTATGTCATAGCGACTCTGTATTTTTAGTATCTGTAGTTCGAATTTTTATACTGTGGAATACGCGAAACCTTGTCCAATTTGCTATCAAAAATTTACAAAATCATTCATGGTTTTCTGTCATGAAAACTTTAACGCTCTTTTCTCACAAAGTTGTAAATATGAGGTATGCCCTTATTCCACCAAGACTTTCACTTACAATAAGTACTTTCTTTTATGGGTTAACGAAATAACAACATTGAGCAAATGTTAAAAATTTCGCGAACATATTTTTATATTCTGTAATTTTTGACTCGTTCTGTAGATAAACAAAATAAAATACCGCTATAATATTACAATTTAATTTTTAGATCTTAAGTAAATATTAAAAAATAAAACAAGAACCAAGGTTTAGGGAATAGTAAGGTATCTATTTTAAATTATTATAATTTATTTTGTGACATTTACTTTAATCTTAAATGTAAAATAACAATTTATTTCTTCTTTCTTGATAATGAATTGTTTAGACGCATAAATTTTAAATCCACAGAATTGAAAATATCTAAAATACCTGACAAACGTCTTTTCTGATTATTTCCGAAGACCTAGAAATTCCAAGTTGAGGAAAGTCCTCATAATCTTTATTGATGGTGAACTGAGCCTTTTGTGGTTTCTTATTTCCTCCTTGACTTCTAAGAGTTTTCTAGATCAACAATTCTTTGTATAGACAGACAGAACAAATCACTGGTTGACATAAATAGAATACGTTCTTCTTAGGACTCTTAAGTTGACATGAAGAAGTTATAACAGAAAATTTTTAATATCAATATATATATATATATATATATATATATATATATATATATATATATATATATATATCATAGATTCAATTTCGTATTATAAGTATTCATCTTTCGTTGAGCACGGTTTACGTAATTTTCTTCAAACTTTTGACTGCTTGAGAGCAAAAGTTGGTCACATCCATGAAAATTATGTAAATGAAGAAAACCAAAGACTAAAGGTAATTTTGAATGAATTTTCTGTTTCTTAACATTGCAAATTTGGAGAAATGTTGCAGAAGCTAGATATGAAACTTTCAGTATAAAGGGAAAGTTATCTATATTAAATACAACAGAAAATTATTTAAATATTTGGAAGGCGAGAAATGGCTGATTAATGGATATAATTAGTACATTTGTAATGCAAGCACTGTGATTTTATTTTGCTTTACAACTGTTGAGTCCAGGGGAAAAAAAGGGGGATGTCCATTTTTACTAAGTTTTCAGGAAACGATTTTTAATGTTCAAAAAATTTTATTTCCTAAACTAATCGCGGAAATCCGTTGAAATTTGGTTTACAAGTTCCTTATTATATTGGAAGCTAGCTTGCAAAATCTCGTCCTCCGTGTATATTATTGTAAGTTAAAGAATACAAAAAAAAAAAAAAACATATAAGATTGAATTTTTTACTGATTGAAATGGGGTCTACTGCAGGCAAAACAATGGAAAAAAGTGGCGATTGTTTTGTTCAAATTATGAACAATATTATAAAAGAGCTTGTTTTCTTCCTTTGTCGTTTTTATTCTCATTTACTCCGCTAAGTACTTCTTCAGGAGTTCCATATAGAATATGTAAGCATGTGGACTGCTTAAGAGTTTCAAAGTTTGCAGATCCTACCATTTTTCTTCCGAGATGGGTAACTTCTCTTTAAAAGAGAGCGGAAGACCTTAAGAATAACATCAATAGCTACAGTCTTGATCATAGTATCCTATTCAAGCTGTTCCCAACCGATTTAACCTGGTACTATAACGTACAATCAAAGTTTTGGAAATATACCTTTATCCTCGGATCAGTATTCCGTATGGGAGTGTGGAGCAAGGCAGACAAACGGGATACAAAGATTCATTGACTTTGTTGACCTGATAGACAACATCGTATCAACCCGACTATCTGACATTGCTTACGGGAAGGTGCAGTAGCTTAAGGCAGTTTGACAACATTAGAATGTTAAAAAATCAAGTTCTGGGGTAAATCTGATGCATTTTAACTTACTTAATATATAGTAATTCATACACTGAGAAAAATCCGTTATCCGGACAGCGGTATGTTGTACAAATATATGGAATCCTTACGTTTAGTACGGAAATCTGTATGGAGCATACGTTATCCATATACTACATAATTACTGCCTTTTTCTCACTTAGATATTACATCATGTTGCTGCAGGATGTCTGACATCGAACAAACTTCCGTATATTACATATGTATACGTATATTATATACGTCAGCTATATATTTCATACATCCATCTGTATGTGAGATTCTGACCGCCCATGGACAGTTCTTTCTTTCATCATGAGTGACGTCATTGAACAAAGAACAACTGTCGTTTTCTTGCGGGTCGGTTTATGCATATCGTGTCACGGCGTGGGAGGTCGTAACACCCTTCATTCTATATCTTCTACTTTATACTTTTAATACTTTACTACGTAACACGATCTTATTAATTTATTATACGCTTCATATATTTACTAACTATCCAACGATATTTGTTGCCTCGGGCATTAAATTGGTGAAGAAGAAGAAGAAGAAGAAGAAGAGTCATTTACTGAACTAGGTTTGTTTACAGCTAAAAAGAACAAAGGAAGGAAACAAAAGCCTGAGTAAGTACAATAGTTAACTATAACATTAATTAAATATTCCTTTAATTACCGATTACTTTAGTATAACTCTCTTTAAGCTTAATAAATCACTAACATGTTAACGTGACTTCTGGTTGCAACTCTTCCTATTTTAACCCGTTAGTTAAGAAGAAAGAATGGGCGAATCTGAATTTTGAGAATTCTTTGAACATTGGCGCTTATAAACTTTTTCTACATTTCAAGGTGCACAAAGTAAATGTTGTGTTTATTTATTTCTTTTTAGACGGTTCCTTCCTCGGAGGAGAATTACTATAACATAGAGTAAATCTCATAACTTCATAACATGTTTGCTTAGAAACCGTTTTCAGCGCGAATATCGTCTTCGTGTAGTCTAAAAGACTGTTAGCCATTTTTGCTAGAATATTTTCACATAAAGCTTTTTGTTTAACGTCCTGCGATTATCCACCAAGGTGATGATGAGATAGGTGATAATGGTTGCAAAAAGAAAGTGGGGTGGAACGGAAGAATCTTAAGAGTAATCACGCACACAGTGTTTGCCCACCAAAAGCTCACTTGACAGTAGCTGGAATCGACCCATGGACCCAAGGCGTCAGAGGTGAGAACTCTACCGGGTCCAAGATTTGTTTCGTGAAACACTGTGAAGGGAGGGAATCAATTTGTAAAAATAGTCGAGTAGCACAGAGAGTTAAGGCACCAAATGTGATGGGGCGGAAATTATTATCAGTCAACTTTACTTAGATTTACTATGCATGCAAATTTACTAGCTTATCTGACGTACTTGTAAGCGCGTAACATTCCAGTTTTTGACGTTTCAAATCTGAAAATATTATGTTGATAGGTTTTCGTGATAAATACTTTCAATATAGAAAAGTAATTCACGTGAAATATATTTACGACGTTAGACGGTCTGTTACTTACAACTCATGGTTTATAAAAGGTATAAATAATACAATGTATATATGTACTGTATGCTGTACACTTATAACATGAAAAAAGTTTGCAATTTTATTAATAGAGGCCATGATGGATTAGTGGTAAGGCCTTTACCTCTGGCACATGGGGTCCTTGGTTCGATCCCAACTCGCGCCAAGTGAGCTTTGTGGTGGACAAATGTCGTGTGCATGTTTTTTCTCGGGGTTCTCCCGTTTCCACCCACTTTCTTCATTCCACCATTTCACTCATCTCTCATCATCACTGTCTCCTTTAGCCTAGCCAGCATAAACGTGGGATGTAAAACTTAGAGATTTCATTTCATTTCATTTTCGAAGTAGTGACTTCGACTTTATTCAGCGGGGGTGGGGGCGGTGGCTCAGTGGTAGAGTGTTCACCTCCGGTGCTTGGGGACCCTGGTTCGATCTCAGCTCGCGTCGAGTGGACTTTGTGGTGGACAAACACCGTGATCTTGGTTTCTCTCGGGGGTTCTCCCGTTTCCTCCCACTTTCTTCATTCCACCATTTCACTCATTTCTCATTATTGCCGTCTCCTTTAGCCTAACCGGCATATTCCTGGGGCGTTAAACTTAAAGATTTCATTTCATTTTATTCAGCGGAAAGTCAAAGTTTGGTTTGGAAAAAATCATCGAAATTTATTTTATTTCTTCGGAAAATTCGATTACGTCATTTACGTGTTTTAGTTCTTCTAATGTCCTTTTAACACGCAACCACCGAGTTATGTCACTGCTTGTGAAGTATTGCTTAAATTGGAGCTTTTGTACGGGGCAACTGTAGTTGCTTCCTCTAAAACAGTCGCCGCCACCGTTAGCTTTAGAACAACTGTCTCGAGCAACTCTTCGTACCCGGCAGTCGTGAAGAAGCATTGTGTTAAATGGAAGGATTCGTACGGGGACACGGCAGTTGACGCCACCGTACAAGCTTCCAATGTACCTTTTTTTTTAAAAAAAAAAAATCTTAGTTGGAGTACTGATCACAGGCGAAAAAAGCGGAATTGTTTATCACTTTATTTTACGTCACATACTGGAGTTCTCCGATGTCTTAAAACAACTATAGACTATTCCTATATTCTATATATATTACAATGCAGTATCATCCCTGTGATGAACGCATAAGATACCAGGATTACATTGTTGCCTTCTTTATATTTATACCATCTTCCAAATTACGTTTATAATACTGATCTTTCTGTAATACAACGTGCCCATGGAAGCTAACTAGTCGTCTATTACGTTTTGTTTTATGTATATGAAGCATACATATTAATCATCCGATTTGCAGCCACCTCTAAAGCATTTCTGGATGTATGTTATTATTATTATTGAGTTGAGTTGATTTTGAGTTTAACGTCCCTTTAAGCAGCGAGGCTATATGAGACGGGACCTACTGATTAACGTGGAATTCGAACCACATGAACTCCTGCCAAGAATCGAATCCGGGTCTCTCATGCCAAAGGCGCGTACGCTAACCGCTTAACCACGAAGAAACTCATTATTATTATTATTATTATTATTATTATTATTATTATTATTCAACCACTAAAGAAAGAAGCAAAGGAGGAAAATATGTTGTTGACCAAACCAAACATACATCGATGGGATTCAGGAGCGTCATTTCAGATTTTGCTTGGGGGGGGGGGGTAAGACCTCTTGATATAAGTAAAATTTTGCGTTTTCTTACTGATTTAATACTATTCTATTGATAAAATCTATATAAATCTCAATCTCAGGGGCGCAATTGCCCCTCCCTGCCCTCTCTAAATGACACCCCTGATGGGATTCCTCATGGCCAAGTAGTTAGAACTTCGCTGCCTATGCAGAACAGGTTTGATTCTCGATGGTAGGTACTGTGGTTTGAGAAATGAAATGAATTGAAATGAAATCTTTCAGTTTAACGTCCCATACTTATGTCCGCTAGGGTAAGGGAGACGATGATCAAAGTAAGTGAATGATGATGGAAGAATTGATGGAATGAGAATGTTGGAGGGAAAGGAGTACCCCGAGAAAATCCACGCACACGATGTTGCCCACCCCAAACTTACTTGGTCGAGGATCGAACAAGGGACCTCACGCCACAGAGATAAGGATCTACCACTGAGCCACCGTGCTCTCTAATGTGGTTTGAATGAAAGCTACGGATCTACGTCTAATATAGCCTAGTAGCCTCGGTGCTGTATCTTTGAAAATGAAATGAAATCTTTAAGTTTAACGTCCCACGGTTATGCCGGTTAGGCTAAAGGAGACGGTGATAATGAGAAATGAGTGAAATGGTGGAATGAAGAAAGTGGGAGGAAACGGGAGAACCCCGAGAAAACCCACGAGCACGGTGTTTGTCCACCACAAAGTCCACACGGCGCGAGCTGGGATCGAACCAGGGACCCCAAGCACCGGAGGTGAACGCTCTACCAATGAGACACCGCGCCGCCTGCTGTATCTTTCCATGTATATCTTGTGTACTAACAACCCAGTCCCACAACAGAAAAAATACGTGGGTATTGAAAGGTTTAAAAAACAACAGAGAAAACAAGTAATATATCAGTGTCTGCTATCAGTTGCTTAACGTAAAAAGCATTTTTTTTTTTTTATTTCCATTGCCCAATAGTAAAATTGCCCGTAGGGGTTACTAACTGGTGGATCCTTTTCATTGGTAGCATTAGCGGGCGGGTTGTCATTATTTTTGTAATACCCAGAATTCAGTAGCATAGAAGCGACTTAGCTTCGTCTTGGCTTGACATTTGATGTGCAAAATTAGTATAAGAAGGAGAGTGGAAGCATTTTTGATCGTGGTCACTCACCTAGGATTTCAAGTAAGTTGGTTTTCCTGCACTAGAAGATCTACTACTTTACATTTCAATTAGTTTTGTTTTACTTTCACCTCAGTGCTGCGAGATTCCGTAAGCTCGTTTGTTTTTTATTTACGTAAATGTATGAAGGTATGTTTATAGAAGTAGCAGTTTGTGTAGACTACGTTAATCTTTCTTTTCTTTTCTTTTTTTTTTTTTAAAGTTTAATGTCCCACGATTATGCACTGGGGCTGAGGGAGACTGATTATGAAATGAATGATTATGTTGGAATAACGAAAGTGGGAGGAAACGAGAGAACTCTGTGGAAAAAAGGGTCATGGTGTTTGTTCATCACAAAGCACTTGGGAACAGTGTAGACCTATTTATTCCGTTAAGCCCCAATAGCTCTTCAACTTTGACAGTAATTACGGGGAAGGTTCTAGAATGCTGGTGCGCATATATAAGTAAAGAGAGTTGGTACCCAGGATGGTTACTTTCTTCATCAAAGCTCAATATTCAATTCACATAGTAATGCCAAGTGAGCGATAGCGAGTCAAGATTACTTAGTAGTCAGGGTGATTATTTTACTACGATTGAGTGGTTCTATTAAAAAGGAAAAAAAAAAAAAAAAACTGGCATAATTACGTATAAATATATTTTGGTTAGGTTTGCTTAATTTTCGTTCACTGGTAAGAGTGCACTTTGAGCAGAACAAGTGATTTTGGGTATCTTTTAGTTTCTCCCCCAATCCTGCAAATATAAGATCTCCAGTGTTACTTACTAAGGGAAATATAACTGAGCGAGTGACAGCAAGCGAACGGGGTTAGACACCCCGCAGGGCTCGGTTTAGTATTGGTTCCTATGAATGTTCTGTTTAAAGTGCATTTTTACCGGTTCACTTACATAGTAGGTCTGGACCGACGGAGTTTATGGTACTTAACCTTGGAACAAGGATTGAACAGGGAGTAATTCCTCACGTCAGAAGTGACCACACTACCACTGAGCCACCGTGGTCCGAGCTCTCATTTCATAACTTAAATATCATACAATATTGACTGTTGGATTAAGTCATTTGAAATCTTGGAGCATTTTGAAATTACTCAAAGGTGTATATAGGTTGCATAAAATATTTTTTCTTCACGTAAGCAATCGAAAAAAATGTCCTATGTTGGTTGAGGAACGTATCTTCACATAGAGTAGTATAACACGGTCATGTCCGTAGCTAGGATGTAGGCCAGGAGAGAGGGCTTGAGAACCCTTTTTGACCATCTTCAGGCCTTCTTGAAACTTTCAGCTTATTGGTATGTATATATGAAAGTAAAATGAGCTCAAATTAGCTTCCACAAAAAATTAACTCATTCCCTTGCCTTAGTAGTTTGAAATATTAGAAATTAGTAATATAATTTTGAATAGTTAGTGATATGCGATGGTTCTAGCTTATGACGAACTGGTTCCTTGAAATCTCTGGTTAGTTCATATTTGGTCCAGAAAACAATTTTCAAAATTAAAACATGTTTTCATTGTTTTGGATACATAAATTTGGAATTTAGGTATACATTCCTCCCCTCCCATCTGCGTTAACTTGATATGGAGAGTTGGCGTGTTTGCTATTTGTATTTGTCTTGGCACTTGATTTGGTTACTAAACCATAGTTGAAAGCCATGGGTATGCACGCAAGCCGCCACGAGAGTCTGCAACGGACGTTAAAGCAAATGCCTGACATGGGTTCGAATGCCAGGCAGTTTAATTTCACCTTTCACAGTGAGACTATTGTAGGATTGGACTGGGTTCATATTCTGTGCTTGGTAAAAACGTAAAACAACTGAATTTTAACTTGGACAGATGCTATAGATGTTATGAGACAGAGCATGTTATATATCGATAAGTAATAGTAAAGATATAATGTGGTTACTAACAGCAACGTGAAGACCACATAGTAGTTGGTAACTGTATTTTCATTGTTTTACGAGTGGTGGTTCACGGTATGATAACCAGATTTGATCAATCAAGTACTTGTATTACATTTTATTACGTTACAAGCAGTGGCGGATCTAGCCCGGGTCCGGGGGCGCTAGGCCCCCCAGTTTTTTGAGTGACAGATATAATTTAAGGTATTATTAATATTTCTTTCAAAGTGTATAGTAAACTCATGATATACCTACCATAGTCTGGGTTCTGCCCCCCCCCCCCAGTTTTTACCTTCTAGATCAGACTCTGGTTACAAGCGGGACGTAAAACTGAAAGATGTTTTACTTTGTTTCCATGCGTTTTCTTTATAGCTGTGCCCAACCTGGGCTAATGCGCCTGCCTGCATTCCCTAATGTCACGAAGATAATTGGGTCTACTTCTTTAGTTGGTATAGTTTAAGGGCACCGTCATAAAAATCGTTCCGTGATATTGGTGTGTCCCAGTGGCGTATTTACGATTTTGTTCGGGAGGGGCTTTGTTAACTTTCGGGGGGGGGCTTTGCCTGGAAATGTGAAAATTCTGCAAGATATTTCATTTACTTTACTAAGTAAGATTTCGGGGAGGGCTTAAGCCCGGAAGCCACCCCCCTAAATACGCCACTGGTGTGCACAGTTCACGATTTCAGATAAACTGCGTTAAATAGCATACTATATACCCTGTTGGCATTTAGAATAAGATTCCTTCTCAATTCTTTACACTAATTTGATTTCTACTATACATTAAATATATTGTTACTTTGTATTTTAGTAGTCTTCCCCACTGGTCTAGTGATTTCCGTGTGGCCTTGCTAAACGTGGCCCCTCGTCCGATTCTCGGTGGGAGAGTGGAAACAAATTACTTCCATAAACGCGTTCACTTCTATTAATTGTCAGTCTCTTTTGGCCTAAGGTCGTAGCTGTGCGACATGAAAAAAGAAAAATAATTTTTAATTCCCTAGTTTTGGTTTTGTGTAGGTCTACTTGCTGGAGTTGAGACCTTCAACGGAACAGTAAGTTATAGAATTTATAACTAGTTTAATCAGTCAGAAATTATTCCGGTTCCTTGAGATTCATTCGGTTATTAGTTTTTCTTCATAGTATTGTTTCACTATTTCTAGAAGGAATTAGGTATTAACAAAGCAACTAATACGCAAAAACTCGCTATGCTAGGCTTTGATTCACTTGAATTATTTCTCCTATTCC
Source organism: Thermobia domestica (assembly GCF_964235325.1). NCBI lineage: Eukaryota > Metazoa > Arthropoda > Insecta > Zygentoma > Lepismatidae > Thermobia > Thermobia domestica. The sequence goes on along the minus strand of NC_137455.1, from coordinate 138,883,941 downwards.
GTTTGTGTTTTGATCCCCAGTTGCGCACATTCTAGTGTTTTGTTTTGAGGCCAGGCCCGTAAGTAGAGGGGGAGGCTAGTGGGCAACTGCCCCCTAAACTTTTCATGGCCCCTCCGGACCTCAATACAGAAAACACAATTTAGATATTTGTAAGAGAAGTTTTGATGACTTGCCCCCCTAATATATTCATGGTCCCTCTAAACATATGTGGCTGGTTTCGGGCCTGCTTGAGACTACGTTTACCCTGTTGTATCCAGGTGGGAAGTGCAGTAACTCGAAGGGTTCAAATGAAGCTTCTTACGAGAGGGTGACTTTTCTAGATATACAATCAAAGCTATTTATATCTCAGTGATGCAATACGAGGGTTGCACTGAAAGTTTCGGGAAAATGATAGAACGCAAGAACATGAAAGTGCATTTTTTTTATTGCTTTTGAAAGTACTCCCCATGAATAGCAGTGCATTTTCATGCGATAGAACCAAATCTTGAAACAGGTATGCCACTCCGAGGTTGGTATCTGTGAAACCTGCAGTTTGTATGTCTCGATGGCTTCTTCTGGAGGTGCAAAAGCGCTTCCCACGCAACATGTTCTTTATTGTTGGGAACAAAAAGAAATCACTGGGAACTAAATCAGGGAAATAAGCCGGATGTCATGACTTCGCTTTCCTGGTCCAGAAAATCATTTGTGGCAGCTGCTGTGTGCGAGCTCGTATAGTCGTGTGCAGAATGATACGACGGTTGAACTGTTTGCTCACATTCAGTACTTCTGATAGACATATGGTTGTGTACCATTCTGCATTGACTGTTCTGCAATTCTCCAATGGTACAGTTGCAATATGACCTGATTTACCAAAAACTTATGCAATCGTTTGTTTGGAGGCACAGTGTGCATGAACAACTTTGATTGGTTTAGGTTCTCGCGGAACACCCACACAGCAGATTGTCGCTTTGTTTCCGGTTCGTACGTATATATCCAAGTTTCATTACCTGCTCCAATGTTAAACACCGAATTAGATGATCCAGACTTGAACAGTTTCGTTATAACTTTGCACCACTTTACACGGGCGTCTTTTGTGCGCGACTTAAATTGTGTGGGATCCAACAAGTGCAAAGTTTTTTTACACGTAAATAATAGTGCAATATTATTTGTATTTGGCTCATTACAATGCCTAAGATTTCCTGAATTTCGCGATAAGTCACATGCCAATCAGTGTTCATAATTTC